>NC_073389.1:52461352-52543852 GCF_028641065.1 Leucoraja erinaceus
TCCCCGGGAATGGAACGACTCTTATGTTAAGTCCACGTCCCGCGGTGCCATTAATGTCAGGTCCGAGTAGGACTCGCGAGATCCCCTCGATGTTAAGAGCCGCAGAGACCCGAGATAACGACCCCGGCAGTAATTCGCTCTCGTGCAAGGTACGAACCTGAAAACATGTTTCCCCCGCCCCCCCTCCCCCTCCACCCGCCCCGTAAAATAAACCATAGAACAAGGCTCACAAACTGTTTAAAAACCCTAAAATAATTTAAAAAAGGCGAGAAAACAGACAGACTGTTTGTCGGGGGCTGCCAATCGTGCTGCGGTCCGCCCCCTGTTAGTTAATAACATTAATTACTTTTTTATCCGCAATATAAGATTCATTAAAGTCCGATCAAAGAGACACCCCTGTTCCTCCCATTGAGGGGGATAGTGCTTCATGACTGTCCTCTAGTTAAATAACACTAGAGCAGAATTCCGGGCCCATCAAGGTCAACTCCGCCATTCAACATCATGTCTGATCTGATCTCCACCCTCTCAACCCCTTCTCCTCCTTTCCTCCCCATGACGGCCCTTACCAACGTACTAATCAAAAACCTGTCAATCTCCCCGCCTTAAAAACATCCATTGACATTAGTAATTTACACAAACAAATATATACATAAGTGTCAGCAGAACCCTGGTAACGGGTAGTTAATCAACAAAAACAGACTTGGTATGGTAGCTCGCCCTTTCTGCGAGTTTTTTTAATGTTTATAGATCGAGCGATCGGTTTCCTATGTTTCTCTTTCTTCTTTTCTTTTCCTTAGGGTCTTGTTTCCTCACTTCCTTCTCTAACCTTCTTTCCCTAAGTGGCTTTTCTTTTCCCCACGCCCCATCTCTTGCACTGTTCAACGCCTCTCCGCGGCACATTTTCTTTACCTTTCCTTCTCTACCTTTTTTCTTAAAGCTCAAAAAAAATGAAGCAGTACAAAAACTGTATTAAGATATGTGTTGTATAGTATTGTAATTTACCGTATGTCTAATAAAAATAAAATTAAAAAAAAAAAAAAAAAACATCATTGACTTGGGTCTCCACATCCGTCTGTGCAATGATTCCACAGATTCACCCCTCTGCTAAATGCAAGTTCCATCCTCACGTTCTAAGCGTAACGCTATTCCGTTCATTCTGAGAGCTTGTGCAATTGATCCTTTAAGAATTTCCCACTTGTGGCAACCATTGACTGTGGGTGGAATGACATTTTTTTTAGATTTTTGGCTACAGTGTGGAAACAGGCACTTCATCCCACTGGATTCAGCGCTGGCCAGCGAATCCAACCGCCCCACGCACACTTCTCCTACACCCACTGGGGACCCGAATTTTCACTTTTTAAGCCAGCCAATATAATCCTGGCAACCTTGTTTTAAGAGAGGACTGCATGAGGCTGAACGTCGAAGGTAGACCAAATGCTGGAGAACCTCAGCGGGTGCAGCAGCATCTATGGAGCGCAGGAAATAGGCAACGTTACGGGCCGAAACCCAGGGTTTCGGCCCGCAACGTTGCCTATTTCCTTCTCTCCATAGATTCTTGCCTCACTCGATGATTTTCTCCTTCTTTCATACTGAGTCCTAGGGTCACCCATGATGTAGATAGTAGATTGTGTATACCTTTGTGGGAAGCACAGCAAAAATCTCACTGTTGTCTATTCGCTGGTTTTCCTCCAGCAATTTTTGTCAACCTACAAACATTTACGTTCTTTGGAGTGTGTTGAGAGGAAACCGCAGATAATCTGGATGAAAACCTAAAACGTTTACGGTGCGACAGGTGACAATCTCGTAGAAACAGCTTCCCGTCGTCGGATCGAACCTGGGTCGCTGGCGCTGTGAGGCACGTGCGTGCTAACCCGCTGCACCGACCAGTGGCCACCCCGAATTTCCCACTACTATTTGACAAATGAAGTCATGGGCCTACAATGAAAGTGTCTTGGGGCATTAATAAAAGCCGGCTAGTAATAATTTGCTTTTCATCCAAGGAGGAGATACAGGTGAGTTTGTTTTTTTTGGTGGAATAAAAGCGCGAGAGGAAAAATGCAATAGAACAATAAAAGACTTAAATGTCTTATAGGGGGCCCGGCACTTTGGGCCCAGCGCCCTCATATAGCGCCAGAGACCCGGTTCGATCCTGACCACGGGCGCTGTCTGTACGTAGTTTTGAACGTTTCTCCCCGTGAACCCACGTGGTTTTTCCTCCGTGATCGTTCAGTGTTCGACCCACTGTGTATTAATTTTTAATTGGCTTCAGATAAACTATTCAAGATTTCAAGATTCAATTTACTTGTCATTTGGCCCCCCTTGAGGTCCAAACGAAATGCCGTTGTCTGGCATCCGTACATTACAAACAAATAGACCCAAACACAACAACATACTTTACATAAACATCCATCACCATCGCTGTTATGGAATGCCACGCCGGGTGATGCCAAGTCGGCACACCAGGTTCCTTGATGTTGGAGCCCCCGGCGTGCCGCTCGCGAGATCCCCGCCGCCATTCCAAAGCCGTAGCGGGGCGGTGATGTCAGGCCACAGCTCCATGAGCTCTTCAACCCCACAACTCGTGTGGGATAAGTCGCCTGTGCAGGAGCCCTGAAAAGTCGCTCCCCTCCAGGGACGCCTCGTGGCTCCCGGTGCCGCCGTCCGCCAGACCCAGCATTCAAATCCCTCCGAATCATCCGGAGGTCCGGCCGGCCACAGGCAGCAGTCTGGCTCCACCACCGCGCGCCACCCGCTCCGGTACTTCGTCCAGCTCCGCGAACGGTGGGTGTGAGTCGTCGGCACCAGATTCCCGGGTCCTAAAAGTGGTAAATTGTCCCCATTGGTGTCGTGTGGGATAGTGCTAGTGTTGCGTGTTGATCGCTGGGCCGAGGCGATGTGACTCGGTTGGGCCGCGGAGGGCCTGTTTCCGGGCCGGCCGCGTAGATAGTAACTGCAGAGGCGCTGTTTACAACCTGCAGATAAAACGCAGAAAGATGCTGGAGTAACTCAGCTTGACGAGTCAGAGTATTCTCTGTTAGATAAGTAATGGGAACGACGTTTCGGGTCGAGACCCTTCCTCGGACTGAGAGCTTGCACGCTTAATCTCTAAAGGTCCAAATCCTAAAATCCTGATTCATGAATCCAATATCTCACTAATACTCCTCATATTTCCTTGACAGGTCAGCTTACCCTCCATTGGTATGACTATTGATTTCTCCAGACTTTCAGGTAGCCCCAGACATTTCCCTCTCTCTGATCCCCCCCCCACCCAAGTAGCACCAATCTCTTGTTTTCCACCCAACAATAGCTAGCACTGGCCTGATTCCTTCATCATAAATGTTAACTTTGTGCATATCTGTTCATTCATTGTTCTGTAGCTCTCAACACCACATGGCCATATCTCTCATTGCCCTTTATTCCCCTAGCAGTCTGAAGAAGTGTCTCGAGCCCGAAACTTCACCCAGTCCCTTCTCTCCTAGATTGCTGCCTGTCCCTCTGAGTTTACTCCAGCTTCGGTGTCCGAAGATAGAGCACAACCAAAAGCCGGACGTAACCCATGCGTGAAACAGGCGGCATCTCTGTAGAGGAAGGAATGGACGAACTCTTCGGTCGCGACCCTTCGTATCACCGGTTATGGACAGCATTTCCTGCTTCCACTGCGCGGGGAGAAAGTCATGGACCATTTCCGCTTCATAAAACGGAATGGCTTTGGAAACCAATAGCCCACACCGATGCTGGGAATCTGGAAACGCACAACCACACTCTACCTTGGCCGTGCGTGCATTCGGAAAGGCATTTTCACGCTTAGGTGTGATCATTTGTCATTTCTCACTTCTGAATATCGGTTTCCGGGGATCCAAGATCCCACCCAGCTTTTTCTTCTCCAGCGTGCCTTCGGGCTTTCTGAACACGCCAGCCCGTGATTTATATTTTACCTTTTCAGATTTGCTTTAACCTCTTTTCATGGTTTGTTTCTGACACCGTGAGGTCAGACTGCAATAGAAGTCTCCAGGTATAGTAGGATGGTTGATGTGGGTATTTAATGGCGTGGTGGACAAACTATGCCCTGCCACTATTGGGCCGTCAATTGGAGCAGAGGCGAAAAGAGCAGGCCATAACTCAGGGCCTCTCAAACACAATTACTCCTGAGGGCAGGGCCACTCTGTATAAAGCTTCTTCCTCCCTACCCAGAGCCTGATTGTAGCCACGGTACATCCACTGCCAATGTGTCTTGCCCACACAGGTCAGGTACACCAGAACAACAAAAAACGACCTCTCCTACTACTTGTCACGCCCATACTAAGTCACACCCCCAACCCCTGCCCCCACCCCCAACTCCCTCCCCTCCTCCTCCCCCCCCCCCCCACCTTTCGCCTCCCAGACTCCAGTTCCCGTCACGACCGCCACGGGGAAACTGATAGGGAGCCACTCTTCTGAATTTATACGATTGAGAGGGTATCTTATAGAAAAACTTACACAATTCTTAATGGGTTGGACAGGCTAGATATTCATGAAGAGATTTGTTTCCCGATGTTTGTGTAAGATCCCGACAATGTGTCACAGCTTAAGATAGGGTGAAATTCCTTTAAAAAACCTAGATGAGAATACTTATTTTTCACACAATGAAGGTGGTGAATCTCTGGCACTCTTCATGCCCCAGAGGGTTAGTTGATGCCAAGTGTCATTGGCGATATTTCAGAGGGAGGTTAGATTTGGGCCCTTGTGGCTAATGGGTCGGTGGTTATTGTAGATAAGTGCAGGTACAGGATACTGAGTTTGGATGATCGTTGCCATTTATCTAGGGAAATGACTTTGCAATAGCTCTAAGGGCCCAATGGCCTACTTCCGGCACCTAAATTCTATGTTTTCATATGTTTTTCTCTCAACTGCCAACGGATCCAAATAATATCAGACACATGAAAGGGGCGAATGCGTGGTTGACAAGAAAGTGAACACACACGTGCTTGCAGTAACACAACGACGCCGCAGCCATTCCTTCAACCATTCCTTCTCTTCCAGATATGCTGCCGGTCCGCGCGAGTGTCAAGAGTGTGCCACGGTATACCTCACAGTCACTAAACTACTGTAAACTCACGGGCGACTGCGTTCTTACAAGCGATTTTAAACTTTTAAATTTTTTTACTTCAAGAGTAATTAATCACTCGTGGTAATCTTTCATATCACGTTGAAAGATTTTGACGAGTTAACAAGTTTTCCCGAGTACCTTCCTTTAGCGTTACTCGTCGCTAAGATTACGTCCCGAGCCCCCTCGGTCCCGCTACGTTAATTCTATGTGATTACCACGATTTTGATTTGTTTCAACTTTGGATCCACTCGTTAGTGACCCTCGCACCAAGAAACTGGGCCCTCAACCCCCATGCCTCCTGCCTTCTTCCCATAACCTCTGACCCTTGTGCTAATCAAGAATCTATCTATCTCTCCCTCAAAAATATCCACTGGCCTGTCCTCCCACAGCCTTCCTGTGGCAATGAATTCCCACAGATTCCCCACCCTCTGACTATAGAGATTTATCCTCGGCTCCTTGCCTAAAAGCCCATCCTTTAAATCGAATACTGTGACCTCTAGTCCCGACGCTCCCACGCAGTGGAAACACCCTCTCAACATCCCCTCTCATCCCAGCCCCTTCACTATCCTATACGTTTTCAATTACAGGTCCCCCCCTCTTTGTCTAAACTCCATCGGTACAGGCCCAGTGCCGACAAACGCTCTTCATAGGTTACCCCACTCCTTCCTTGTATCTTTCCTTCAAACCTCCTCTGGACCCTCTCCCGATACAACACGTCTTCCCTCCAGGTAGGGTTCTCTGTCGGGTGCTGTCTGCGCGGAAGGTTTTGCACGTTCGTTCTCTGTGGAGCGGTTCTACGGGTTTTCTCCGGGTGCTTCCGGTTTCCTCTCAACGGTTCAAGGCCGTTCAAGTGTGTTTAGGATGATTGATTCTGTATATTGTCGCCTAGTGTGTAATGAGTACAACTATCTAATGTGAATGAGTGTTGGCGCGGACTTCGGATTGGCCTAGTGGTCTTTTCCCCCGGTCTGTATCTCCACACTAAACGCAACTAATCGAAAGTTTGGCGATGTCCCCCAACAATGCATGGCCTACTTCTACAACATTATTGCGTAGAAGAGCATTTTATCAAATCGGTCTGAGAAACCGGGAAGGGGGAGGTTTAATGCATATTGACTGCCCAACGTTGAAGTAGTCTCTTGGTTTCCCTCTCTCGTCGCTACCAGATTTCAGGTCTGAAGAAGGTCTTGAACCGACACGTCACCCATTCCGTCTTCTCCAGAGATGTCGCCTCCCCCGCTGAGTTACTCCATCCTTTTTGTAGTCCTAACTTCCCTTTAAACCAGTATTTTTTGCAATTCTTTTCCATACCGCTTTTCTTGTGTGGAGTTTTGCACTTTCTCTTCTCTCCGTGAACCGCGTGGGGGGTTCTCCGTGCTCTCCGGTTCCCCTCCCACATTCAAAAAGACCGTGCTGGGCTTGTGGGCTAATTGGCCTCTGTATATGTGTGTAAGGATGAACTAGTGTACTGGGTGGATGCGAAGTATGGCTGAAGGTCCTTTGTCCGTGACTGTATCTGCTCCAGACCACATGAAACCGCACCATGCAACACACATGTAGACATATTGTCCTAGCAGGCCGAGACACATGCCTGGGAATGCCCTTATCACGTCATATATCTAAATATGGTTTTTTTTTAACTACATAAACAGGAGATACAAGGAACTGCAGATGCTGGTTTAAACGAAAAAAAGGCACAACGTGGTCTTTTGTAGGCATGGACGGGTCGGAAGTTCTGCCGCCAGAACTTATTTCCGCTAGCACTTTGTAGTTTTTGCTCGCGGTGTTCCATCAGGCATCTGGCAGTTTATTGCATCTGCATTCATTTAGGAGGATCTTTGATTATAGGTTGTGGACTCGATGGGCCAAAGGGCCTGTGTTCCCGTAGCTGGAGGAACACTGACCTATGGAGGTTGCACGCCCTGACCTGCCGTACTCAAACGGGTCATGCAGCGTCTCTGGAGGACGTTTTGCTTCCGTGTCGCAGCTTACCGCAACATTCCTCCTTTGTGCCTGCGTGTCGTCTGCGATGTGGACAGTGAATGCTTTAGCAATGAAGTGTTGAAGGAGAGATGTGGCTGTAAAACGGAATGTATGGGGCAGCGGAGGTCATTTTTGTAATCCTGCAGAGTCTTGCGTCATAGCCTTGTGTAAGCCTGGCCTCACAAACCCATGGGACTTGGGCAAGGTAGCTCAGGTCTGGCCAACGGTCCAAACCAACATGGAGATGGGAGAGAGAGAGGAGAGAGGCGAAAGCCTGCAGTTACCCAAGCAAACAAGAGAGTTTTGATCTGCAAACGCCCGCCTAATACCTCAGTAGAGATTGAATTGGGCACAGGAAACAGCCCATTCGGCCCACTGATTCAATGCCGACCATCAAGGGATAATGTGCCCAATGCAGGCAGGTGGGGACGGGTGCAGTTTGGGGCATGTTTGGCCGGTTGGCACGATTTTGGCCTCTTTTTCCTCACTGAAAGACTATGACGTCTAATCTCAGCTTATCGAAAACATAGAACATGATTGAAAATAGGTTCAGAGCAGTAAGGCATTCAGACCCTTCGACATCAACACCCGCCATTCAAATGACCAAGCGTTATCATCGAAACCATGTACCCCCCCCAGCCCCCCCGTCCTGTCTTCCCCCGCATATCCCTGGATTCCGTTAAAACCCTAAAGCTAATTCTAACTCTCTCTTGAAAACATCCCGTGGATTTGGCCTCCACTGCCCTTCTTTGGCAGACAATTCCACACAGATTTTCTCAACAATCGCTGGGTGAAACGTTTTTTTGCGTTTTTCCCCATCCCAGTCCCTAAAGGGCCTAACCCCGTTACTCTTACACTGTGATCCGTTGGGTTCTGGACTCCCCCAACCTCGGGAAGCTTTTTATCTGCATCCTAGCATGGTTTAATCCCTTCTGAATTTTATATGTTTCTATAAAGATCACACTCTCACCATTCTCATTCCCTCTAAATTCCAGTGAATATAAACCCGTGTCGATCCATTCTTTGGTCATAAGTCAATAGACAACTCGCCAAGAGTAAACAGGAGGAGGCCTGTCTTCGCCCCTTTGAGCCAGCACCCGCCATTCACGGTCAATTTCAGTCCCGCCAACCCTGAATTAACCTGGTAACCCTACGCTGCACTCCCTCATGTTGGGCACGAATTTCCTTCCTCACAATTAGGATACCAAAACGTGTCCAATAGCAATAGATGCAGTAATAGGCCATTCCGTCCGCCCTTTTAGCCATCACCGCCATTCACTGTGATCCTTGACTGAGTCATCTACAATCAGTACCCGTTCCTTCCTTCTCCCTATATATCCCCTGACTCCCGCTATTATTTAATAGCCCTATCTAACTCGCTCCTGAAGCACTCTCCAACAATTGGCCTCCACCGCCTTCTGATGCAGAGAATTCACACGGCTGAATTTTACTTCCCAGAACATATGCGTCAACATTCCCGTTGCACAACCTGGGACCATACATGACCATCGTTGGTGTTAACTCAAGTCAATTGACACTTAGACCAAGGAGAGACGTAACATAGTCAGTTCTGGAGGTGGACATCTTTGGGTGGACAACCTATCCTGGACTCTAACCTGTCCTACATAACACCTACCCACTGAGTCCATAAATCCGTACTCGGGGGAAAGCCTGCTTCCTTCTAAGATACTAAACCAATTCATTACAATTTTATGCTACTTGTGGCCATTACTTTTGACACAATTCATGAAGCAGGATTTGAAAAACAGCCTGGAAAATTGTCAATCGGGTCGAGCTACCCTTGGAACCCATTTATTCTTGAGCAATGGTTCAACTCAGTCTTTTAAATACTTTGGTTGCATTTATTCCTTGTCACCTTGGATTGTTTTCCTTCATTCCTGTCTTTATTTCCATCTGCCTATTGATGTCATTGAGTGATGGAGTCGCACAGTGGTGGAAACAGGCCATTCGGCCCAACACTTGCCCATACCCACACCACGGTCCCATCTACACCAGCGGCACGGGGTGGGCGCAGCATCGAACAACAAATTTCAAAATTCAAGATTCATGATTCAAAGTGAGTTTATTGTCCCATGTGTCCTGATAGGGCAATGAAAATTCTTGCTTTGCTCTCAACACCAACAGAACATAGTAGGCAAGACGACTCCAGAACAGATCAGTGGGTGTCCATATACCATTATATAAATATATACACACCTGCATAAATAAACTGGCAAAGCTGCAATAAATATAGATAATGGGCTATTAATGTTCAGTGTTTTGTCCGAGCCAAGTTTAATAACATGAAGGCTGTGGGGAAGTAGCTATTCCTGAACCTGGTTGTTGCAGTCTTCAGGCTCCTGTACCTAGTTAAACTTACAACACAGCACGGCACGGTGGCGCAGCGGTGGAGTTGCTGTCTCACCGCGTTGGAGGCCCGTGTAACCCAGTCTACAATTTTTACCGAAACCAATTAAGCCACAAACCGGTACGTCTTTGGAGGGTGGGAGGGAAAACCGAGCACCCGGGATCAACCCACACGGTCACGGGTCCACCCAGGACGAACGTGAAAAATTGTGCTGGTGCGGGTCCGCAGCAACTTGGACCGCTGCGCCGTCGTGCGGCACTCCTGTGGCCTAATCGTCAAACGGGGGAGATGAGGAAACACTTTTCTCACAGAGAGTTGTGAATGTGGAATTCTCTGCTTCAGTTGGCGGTAGAGGCAGGTTCTCTGGATGCTTTCAAGAGAGAGCTAGATAGGGCTATTAAAGATATCGGGTTGAGGATATGGGGTGAAGGCAGCCAACGGGTGTTATTGTTGGGGGACGAGCACAGGATCACAATGAATGGCGGATGCTGGCTCGAAGGGCCGAATGGCCTCTTCCTTCACCTATTGTCTATGTTTCTATCTCATTGACCTGTCGTGTGCTGGCTCGACGGGCTGAATGGCCTCCTCCTGCACCCGACTTGCTATGTTGTCTATGTTCTCATCACATCTGAAGGTGCATTGCTGGCTCGAAGGGCTGAATGCCTCCTCATGCACCTATTTGTCTATTGTCTAATCTAACCTAAAAGATCTCAATGTATTCAACGAACACCGAGCATAGTTGGAATGATTTATGAGTTACACATCTCCAATTGAAATAAATGCTGTATTTAAGATTATGGATTAAGTTGCTTAGTAGGTGGTCCTGGCAAACGATATGTTTGTGGCGGAATGCAGTGCTCGATGTGTTACTCCCGAACAAATTCCTTTGGTGAGCCGCACTGACTTTCCCTGTTTGAGTTTCTCTTCACGCTGTAATGGGAGCTGAACCAAACTGCCCTTCCTTTCACGGATTAGATGCAATGATGCGGCCCGCGACTTACTTGTATTTTTACCTCAAGTAACAAGTTCAGGTGAGTTTATTGTCAGTGTCCCTGGTATAGGACAATGACTGATCTGGCTTTGCTTGTCAGCACAGCAGAAAGAG
The DNA here is from genome assembly GCF_028641065.1 of Leucoraja erinaceus. Taxonomy (NCBI): domain Eukaryota; kingdom Metazoa; phylum Chordata; class Chondrichthyes; order Rajiformes; family Rajidae; genus Leucoraja; species Leucoraja erinaceus. The sequence goes on from NC_073389.1 coordinate 52,471,895, forward strand.
TAGGCATTTACTAAAAACAGATCAGTGTGTCCCATATATCGTAATATAATATATACAACATGAATAACTAAATGCAGAAAGTTGGCAAATAACAGAATAATTGGTTCATATAATCAAAAGTTTTGTTCCGAGTTTGCCAGGTTTTAATAGCTGATGGCTGTGGGGAAGTAGCTATTCCTGAAACTTTGAAAAGCAAAGGGCTGAGAGGGTGCAGATTAGTCGGCGGGTCTCCCATCTCAGGTGACCCGTTTGTCCTCCTTTCATCTCTAGTACTTTGCCACCCATCTGGCAAGTTGTCAGTTTCCGTTATTGTCACGAGTACCGAGGGTACAGCGAAAAGCTTTCTTTGCGTGCTAAATCCATCCAGCGGAAAAGACCGACGGCGCAGGTTCGATCCCTGACTAATCCTCTACGGGGTCTGTTCCCGAGTTGGTAACGTTTCCTCCCCGTGACCTGCGCGGGTTTTCTTTCCTCGAGATCTTCCTGGTACTCCGAGGATCTCGGTGTGTGGGTTCATGGCATGGTTTCAATTGTAAAATTTGTCCCCTGGTGTGGGGCAATGTTTCTGCTCTGATCACTAGCGTGTCCCCAACCCTTTAGGACAAATAGCTTATATGTTTCACATAATATGCCCGCTCATCCTTGGTAAAACCTCGCCTGTTCGACGAGCAAATTGATAGGACTCTGAAACGTGCTAGTGTATGATGGAGATAGAGATCTCAAATGAGCTCCAGCACAAAAGTACTGCCTTCTCTATTCAATCCACTCTTGCCTCCCAGCACCGGGACTAAACAGCTGTGAGGATAACATGATCTTCCGTTCACCTCATGGAATCTCTCTGCCAGATGGTGATAGTAATAAGTTCAAGACAAATGAAGCTAGGCGGAAACATTTTCCCGATGTTGGGGGAGTCCAGAACAAGTGGGCCACAGTCCTAAAGAATAAGGAGTAGTCCATTTCAGAACAAGACGAGGAAACACTTTTTCACACAGAAAGTTGGTGAGTCTGTGGAATTCTCTGCCTCAGAGGGCGTTGGAGGCGGTCACTCTGGATACTTTCCCGAGAGCAGGTTAGATAGGGCTCTTAAAGGCTCGCGGCGTCCATGGGTATTGTGAGAAGGCATGAACAGGGTTACTGATTGGGGATGGATCCACCATGATCAACATTGAATTTCGGTGCTGGCTCGAAGGGGCTGAATGGGCCTCCTCCTGCACGTATATTTCTATGTTTCTATGTTTCTACTTGCTCTACTTTCCCCAGCAACCGCACAGATGCAACACCTTGTCCCTTTCCTCGCCCCTTGCTCCATCCAAGGACCCCAACATCTTTCCAGGTGAGAGACATAGGTTTCACCGCAACCTCCTCCAACTCATCTACTGTATCCGCTGTTCCAGTGGCGACTTCTCTGCTCGGCGAGAAACCCACGCGATTCTCGGCGATCGTTCACTGACACCTCCTCACTTTTGCTGGAGTTTTTGTTACTCTTTCCACGATTGACAAGTAAACAAACCGATATTGCTCCCCCCCGCACATGAGGATAAAGGAAATTTGAATGTTCTATGGGTATAACTGCTCACGCAACTACATGGGACTACCCACACGCGGGAAGCACTCAGGATGAATTCCTCGCTATTCACATGGTGCCGTTTTTGTTGCGAAACCTTGCGAATTCCCAAACCTACGACGAAACCACTGGATTATCCCTTAAATTGAGGTTAAGCATCTACCCCAGTACTCAATTAGGGACCACCCATCCGTAGAACTGGGGAAAGCCTAGTGGGTTGTTCGTAGAGTTACTAGTTCTCTAGTATTTGTTTTTCACGTACACCGAGGTACATACTGAACGGTGCATAAAGGACTGCAGATATCTGATTTAAACTGAAGATGGGGTACACTAAAAAGCTGGGTAACTCAGCGGGACAGGCGCCTCTCTTTAGATAATGAATGGGTGACATTACCGTGTCGAGACCAAGGTCTCGACCCGGTATCACCCATTCCTTCTCTCCATAGATTGTTGCCGTTTCCGCGAGTGCCCCAGCTTCGTGTCTATTTGAGGTAACATTGAATGGCTTTTCGTTGCGCGGCTAACCATTCAGCTGGAAGCTACACGTGATTACAATCGATCCGTTCAGGATACAGGTTAAAGGACTATATAATAGACAATAGTGCATGAGTCGCCAATTCGCCCTTTGAGCAGCACCCCGCCATTCAATTGTGATCATGGCTGATCATCCCCAATCAGTACCCGTTCCTGCTGCCTTTGCCCCATAATCCCCTACCCGCTATCGTAAAGTCCAATCTAAGCTCCACATCTCTTGAAACTATCCAAGAACCGCCTCCACCTGCCCTCTTAAGCGAGAATTCCACAGACTCAACACCTCCTCTTTGAAATGATTGTTTCCACCGTCGTGCTCCGTTCTAAATTGCTTACCCCTTATTCTTAACTGTGTGCCCCTGTTTCGGGACTCCCCCAACTCGTGAACATTTTGTTCCCCTGCTCTATCGTGGTCCAACCCTTAATGGCTTATATGTTTTCAATGAGATGCCCTCGCATCTCTAAACCCAGATTACTGAAGGCCCATCCGCTCATTCCCTCCACATATGACTCCCACCTCCCGGGAATTACCTTGTGAACCTACGTGCCACTCCCTCAATGCAAGAAGGTCCTTCCTCAATACGTGGTCTTGTCTTTCCTCTTCTCCGAAAATCTTCGCCCCTTTCCAAGTATAATTGATTACACAAACAACGGTTTCCCCCCACTTGATTACACGCGATCGGTCGGAGTCGGCGGTTACTGAATGCCCACGTTCCCCTCCGTTTGCGTACTACACGTCAGCCCATTGCATTTTAGCAGTATGGTGGTCTATCTTCTCCTCTATGGTATCTTTGGTCTGAAGAGGGTCTCGACCCAAGCGCCACCTATTCCTTCTCTCCATCGATGCTGCCTCAACCCGCTGGTTGCTCCCGCCTTTTTGCCTACTTCTGTTTGCCCATCGGACGTAAGTATTTCGTTACTGTAAAGCACCGGGGAGCCAACTGTGAGTTCTAGCAAGCGGACAGTTGGCAAATGATAATGACAAATGTGGCTGCGATTTACTGATAGATTGGGATACTTAGTGCAATAAATGAGCTTACACACTGGGGTGGTACAGCAATTTCATTGTTGATTCTATTAACCAGGGTTATTGCTCCCGTTTCCGCCACATTGTAACGTACAGGCGTTGTAACTTAACCAACATAATGGCACCACATCACGCCCTTCTCCATTCCCCATCCACACCCTCCAGACTGTGGCTGGGACAGAGTCACGAGAAACAAAATTCTCCTCTCACTGACGTCCTGGCTAGTCATAAAGTTCAAGCTCTAGAGCAGAATAGGCTATTCTTCCCATCACAGTCTACTCTGCCCGCTTATCGTCTATGCTCCTAATCCCATTCCAGCCTTTTTTCCCCTAACCCCGACCCCCGTCTAATCAATAATATACCTACCCTCTGCCTTAAAGAAGATCCACGGACTTGGCCTTCCACATCATTCTGCGGTACAATTCCACAGATGTCATTCAAGATTCCAAGATTCCAATTCAATGTTATTTTGGTCATTTGGAACCCCGTATGTCCAAACGAATGACGTTTCAAGAATATACCTAACTCTGCCTATAGAATCCACTGACTTGCCTCGCCCAGCCTTCTGCGTCAACAATTCCACAGATTCACCACCCTCGGACTAAGAAATTCCTCCTCCTCTCCTTTCTAAGGTAATGGTTCATTTATTGTTTGCCTGATTCCTAGTTCCTGGACAGCTCCCACTCGTGGAACCATCCTCTCCTTTTTAATGCCTGAGAGCTATTCTAACTCATCCTCTTTAAACTCGAACTCATACAAGTGTGAAGTCCTATTTGAAAAGTGCGGATTTCATCTTTTGTTTATGCCATTGCCCTAACTCTGCAGTGCAACCTGTCTCACAGGTATTATATACTTCACATCGTACATATCTCTCCTTTCATTGAAAACAAGAGCGCAAGAAAAAACTACGAACCAGAGAGCATTGCGGACGACTATCACCTCTTTGATGTCCCTCCAACGAGCCGTGCTGGCTTTGCCCTGCACGACGTTATTCCCTTATCCTAACACCCAAATGGATCGACTTAATCAGGCATTGTCATTCCCTGCTGGTTCGGCAGGCGACTAAAAGCTCTTCGCTGTACCCATACACTGACAATAACCAAACTGAAACTGACTATCGGTGTTTTCCCTGAAGGAACTTGCCAGATTGCTGGAAAATCAAAGTTGCGTAAAAAATGCTGTAGAACTCAGGCGGACAGGCAGCATCTGTGGAAAAAGTTTGGGCGACGTTTCGGGGCCTGAACCCTTCTTCAGAAGGCATTCTTTTTCTATTTTCCGACCTGACACAAAGCTGCTGGAGGAACTCAGTGGGTCGAACGCAGCATCTGTTGGAGGAGTGGCAGCGAACTTTTCGGTGTCGTTCCCTTCTTTCAACTAAAATTGCGAGTAGGGTGGAGGATAGCTGAAATGAGGTTTATACTGACCCTAAATTTCTTCTATCCATGTTGCCGAGATGAGTGCCTGACCCCTGAGTTTACTCCAGCGGTTTTGTCTTGTTTTGTAATCCGGCATCTGGCATTTCCTTTCTTTGTGTCTCCTGCTTGTAGATCTACTTTGAGTTGGCAGTTCCTTCCAAAATAGATGGTGACGTTTTGACAAACAACAAGTAAGGTGGAACAAAGTGTTGGGGGTGTCACGGAACAAGTGCCGCCGATGATATAGTTTGAAGCAGGTACCATCCCAACGTTCACGACACATTGTAGCACAGGTACATGGATAATATTGGGTAGCAAACACAGTAAGGTTAGATTACTAGCTAGATGGTGTCCAGTTGTGAAAAGGGGGAAGTACACGGGAAATCTGGGGGGTCCTTGTTCCTGCCATTCCACTGATGAAAGCAAGCGATTGCCAGGTACTTGCAGGCAAGTGGAAGAAAGCTAATGGCATGTTTGGCCCTTCATAACAAGATGAGTTTGAGTATAGGAGATCAGAGGTCCTTCTGCAGTTGTCTAGGCCCTAGTGAGACCGACACTTGGAGTATTGTGTGCAGTTTGGTCCCTCTAATTTGCAGGCAGGACATTCCTTGCTATTGAGGGATTTCAGCGGAGGTTAACAATAGTAGTTCCCTGGTATGGCTGGACTGTCCTATGCTGAGAGAATGATCGGCTGGGCTTGTAACACTCGCAGTGTAGACGGATATAGTGATCTTATTGAACCATATAACGATCGGTTAGGGTATGGATTCATGCTAGAGCATTAAACGTTTTCCTTAAGTTGGGGACGTCCAGAACCGCAGGGGCCCAGTTTTAAAGAATAAGGAGTAAAGCCATGAGACACGGAGACGAGGAAAACACTTTTTCACACAGGAGTTTGTGCGTCTGTGGAATTCTCTTCCTCAGAGGTGTTTGGCAGGCCGGTTCTCTGGCTAGTTTTCAAATAGAAGCTAGATAGGGCTGCTGTAAATGATCTCGTAATCAGAATAGGGGGATAAGGCCGACCGGCGTATTGAATTTGGTGATGATCGAGTTCATGCATCAGATTGAATGGCGGTGCTAGGCTCGAAAGTTCCGAGTAGCCTACTCCTGCATTTATTTGTCTATTGGAATTAGACTTGATGTTAACCTTCCTTTTGTACTGAAAACATCGCCGAGAAAAAATGTTAGGTAAACTGTAATTAACAACTAAACTAATAATGGGGGATCTCACTGGTTTTTGGTTCAATCATCAAATTATTTTTCATAGAGAAAGTCTCGGTAGGGCTCGCCAACCATTCTAAAAGAGTAGAAAGAAGTCTGAAGAAGGGTCCGGACCCCGAAACGTGCACCCATTCCTTTCCTCGTCTCCTAGAATGCGGGCATTGTCCCGCTGAAGTTACTCCCCCCGGCGTTTTTGTGGTGTGTCTGTTCTAAAGGACGCTTCTCTTTTCACAACGTCTTGCACAGTTGGCGCCCACTTGGATCAGGTTGGCAGCAAAATCGAGATCTGTCGCTGAGTCAATGGAAGGTAACAACCACATGAAGCCGTATACGTGTCTTTGTCCTACATTTCAAAGAAATTCTAGGAAGCTGTTCCCTCGTAAATTTGGAGACATTTGGGAGAAACAGTTATCGTGGTGCCTGCACGGCGGATTGAGGAATCGGCAGTTATTTGCTGGAGAAGTATAGATGAACTCCCTGCCCGTTTGCCAACACTGTTAATTTCCACTTCTCCCTGTCCCGCAGAGGAACACACAACGAGGATTTACTTCCTCACGGCAGCTGGAGGAAGCACAATCTCTTGCACAAGGCAATGATGGTCCAATCTACAACGGCCATCGTATAGTCTGTTCCTAAACCTTCTCCATCATTGGCCTGGGGGTTTGGCTCAGCCACCAAGCACGCAACCCGCGGCTGCAGCGAATCGTCCGATCAGCAGCGAAGATTATGGTGGCAGCAACCTTCCCTGCCTTGATGAACTGTACACTGCGAAGCGGGCCAGGAAGCGCGCGGCCAAGACTTCGCCCGTTGCAGTACAATGATGATGAAGGGGTGTATCTTACAGAGTGTACACCACTACGAGAGAATAGATCGGGTCGAACGCACAGAGTCTTTACCTAATAGCAGTGGAATCAGACCGAGAGGAGCGTAGATACCTGGTGAGGGTGTGAACATTTATATTTTTAGATATACAGATACAGCGTGGAAACAGACCCATCGGTCTGCCCAGGAGTCCGCGCCGAACCAGCGATCCCCTCGCGACTGAACACCAGCCGACACAACCGCGGGAACATTTACAACTTGACCGCGAAGCCCACTCACCCTCACAAACCTGCAGGGTCCTTTGGATTGTGTGAGGAACCTCGCGGTCCTGTAGAAAACCCACAGCAGGTCACGGGAGAACGTACAGACGGCACCCTTAGTCGATTTGAACCCAGGTCTCCGACGCTTATTTAGCCAGCAACTACCCGCCTGCCAACATCTTGCCACTGGAACCAGGAACGTTTTTTAATAGGACCCGCGAGGGGTAACAGTTTGGCACAAGGGGCTCTGGCGTGTTGGAACGAGCTGCCAGTTTTACGACAGGGAGCCTCCAATCACTTCTGATGGAAGTCCCACAGCTGGAAACATTCTCTTCCACATATGCCGCCTGACCTGCTGGGATTTCACTGTCTTCTTTTTTTTTCCAACCTTATACCGTCCAGTGCCTGAGGCTGAAAAGGAGCTGTGTTAAGTCATAGAGTCACAGAGGATTACAGAGCTTAGAACAGGCCCCTGTCGGCCCAACTTGCCCCACACCAGCCAACATTCCCACTACACTAGTCCCACCTTCCTCTCGTGGCCCATATCCCTCCAAACCTTGGCCTATCCACCTACTTGTCTTAATATTTCTTAAATGTTGGGATAGTCCCAGCCTCAACTACCTCCTCTGGCAGCTCGTTCCATATGCTCACCACCCTTTTGTGGGAAAAATTACCCCTCAGATTCCTATTGCATCTTTTCCCCATGTGGGTTTGAACCCTTATGAGAACAGGTGGGCAAGCTTTGTTGAACGGGAAGATGGGGAAGACCGACTGTGTTTTCGAGTCACAGACGTTTGATCCTTTTTGTTGGTGTGTAATCGTTTGTCTCGTGCCGATCAAAGAGGGCGGTGGAGGTCGCAGGTCTCTCGGAAAACTTGCAAACGAAGAAATGCTAGAGTAGACTGTGGGCCGGGTTAAGATAGCCGGTAGGTCCGTGTGGGATATGCGTTTTGTCTGTGTATATAAGGGCAGTGGAATAGCTTGGGGATGTCTGTGTGGGCATCCTCCAGCGCGCACATTTGGAATTCGTGCTGCGGGTCTGTGGCTGCCCGGTTTCGCGTCTAGGAGCGAGAGAGGACACCGTGTACGCGAGTCTCTTGGCTAGTAGGCTCATGTGCCACCTCGTAGGGCCCGAGAGTCTTGGCAGAGGCTCTGGGTGAGCTACCCGATCGCGTTCCATCTCATGCGTTGGGTCTTCCCCGCTACGAGGAGTACTCACCCCTTTGATCAGTCACCCAGAATCCTCCGGGCCTGGCGTCGTCCCCATCCTATCTCTCCCTGCTGCATACCCGTGCCCGGTAGGCGCACCCGCGCGCTTGGTCAAGGGCCTCTCTGACAGGGGGAGACGAGTGACAATCGGCCAGGCGACCAAACGCGGAGGGGAGAGAGAAATAGGGAAGGGAAAAGGGGCCTGTGCCAACTGAGGTAGTCCAAGAAAGAGGAGGGAGGTGTCTGTCGATCGTCTCCAAAATGGGGGGGGAAAGGTCGGGGGGGCAACAAAAAAAAAAGATCGCGTGTTTCGAGAAGGGCATAAAAGGGGGGAGGGGGGAACAATAAGAGAAAGACGAAAGGGGTCTACTGTGAAAGGGGTCGTCGAAGGGGAGGAATAAGGGGGGAGAGGAGGGGAAGAAAGAAGGGGGGAGGAGGGAAGGGCGGGGAGAGGGGATACCCCCGAAGGGGGGGACAAAAAGAAATGAAAAAACAGGTGAACAGCCACCCCACACGAACGGGGACACGCATTGATCGAGAGGAGATTGGGCCCTTGGGGGATCCGAGAAGTACTGGGAGAAAAGAAAACAGCCACGTCATCTGGAACGAAGCTGAGGACCGTCTCGCCCCGCACACGAGCCAGGCAAAAAGCACGCTGCAATCATACTGCGAGTAGCCAGGAGTCTGTGGGGGGGCAACAGACAGGAGTGTCAGGTGGCGCCATAACCGATCGACAAAAAGAACGGCAAACCAGGGGTAACATAAACCGTCTCGTCCGAGCCACAGTGACGGCCCGCATGACACGTTCCGCTCTCTCCGGCGATGGAAGGCAGGAAAAAAAGAGTGAAGCGCTGTCCCTTGCGGGTGTTTGGGGTTTTTCGCCCTCCCCTCTTATCGGGGGGCCTCTGGACTGCGGGGACGAGGAGTGCTGCCGATCGTGACGTCAGGCCCCTCGGCGGCGACAACTGGGGGCCCTGCAGCGTGGGATGTGCGAGCCGTTATCCACCCCCCTCGTCCCCCCCTCTGTTTGTTTGACCGTCGCGAGCGCCTGGACGACTAGTGCCAGATCTGATGGGCTGATCCTATCGACACACGAGACAGAGCGGGGCAAGTGGTTACCACCGGCAGTAAGCCGACAAACCGTGGCGGGGCTGCGGGGAGGTGGGAGAACGGAGACGAGCAGGGAGGAAGGCCAACGCGCAGGGCACGGGAAGAAGAGGGACTCACGCCGGACGTGGAGCATAGCTTCCCCTCTCTCTCCTGGGGTCTAGAATGGAACCCGGGGCAGGAGCCGGGGGTGCGGGCGCACGGCGCACCGGGCAGCCCCGGGTTGGCCGCCCGAGGGGTGTCAGGGGCTGGCCGAAAAAACAGGCGTGACAAGAACCAGATGCTCCCTCGAGAAAAAAAACAAAGCAAAAAACAAAACAGGGCGGAAGAGAGATAAAATAAAATGCTAGAGGCCGGAACTAGATCGCGAGGCACACCAAAAAACCTAGCATAGACCAAAAAGCACAACTGGCCCTACAAGACTCTCTGGTATGTTGGAGGATCAGGCGTCACAAGAGCAGCGCCCTACGGGGGAATGAAAACAGCCCCGGGTACAGGTAGTACAGAGAACGGGGGAAGGGACGCAATGGCGAGGCCGAAGCCAGAATGCAAAAAGCCACGATCTGGAGAGCGGCTATGTGATAGCCATTGCGGTATCATAAAGGGAGTATGGGGTCTGTACTTCGGTGATATTCGACGATATAAACATCCAAAACTGAAAAAACACTTGACTCAACGGGACTACCCGTATTTAGCGATTTCTAGAACTCGGTACAGGCGAACTAAGACCAGCCAAAAGACACCCTCGGATGGGCCTCCCCGTACAGGGCGTGGACCAAGACCCCGAGTACCCACGGGGCGCAGCCCCGACAATGCCAGGACAGAGGCAGGTCGAAGTGAGCAGGGAAATACAGCGCGGACCGCCCTGCGCCCACACGAGGACGGCGCCACAACAATGCCGTGTAATAAACGCAGAGGCTAAAATCGGGAAGGACAATAAAATCAACCGCACGGCGGCAGCAGCGAGAGCCAGAAACAAGGACGAGGAGTGCCAACCCGGACGGCAGAAGCGACCAGACGAAACCCAGGACAGGCGAGGAAGGCAAGAAAAGCCCACCAACATACAACACGAACACACACACCCACGAAAAAGACAAGGGTGACATTACAACCACACAGAACCCACAAACCGTACCGAAGTGAGAAACGCGGGAAGAAGAGCTCAAAAACCCACTGCAGCCAACGGGGAATAAACGCCCACTCCACAACAGGCCCCGAGGACGGAGCAAACCCGGGCGCCGGCACGGAAGCAGTCGCAGAGAACCAACAACGCTACCCCACACGGTCCCTTCAGCGATCGGGGAAGGCGAAGGCAAGCGACTGCGCCGTCAGGCGAACCTCGGTCTTAGGGAAACACTGGACTCGAACGGAGCCGAAGCCACGTGGAACCGGGACGGGGAGGAAGCCGCAGAAGTGGCCGGCGGGGGGCAAGCGACGAGCACTAGAACATGCCCAAATCGTCAGGAGAACAGCCAGGGCACAAGACAGGATTTTTTCAAAGAGCCCTCAGGCACGGACGAATGGGTATGGAGGTGAGCCCGCCTCCAGGGGGGGGAGACACATAGAGCGCGATTAACCTCGATGGGATGTGAAAGAACGTCAGGTGAATAAAATTGAAAAGAATAAAGAGGCGTGGGAACAAACAGAGGAAGAGAGGGTCCGGACAGAAAAGGAAATGGCAGGCAAAAGCCCACGGAAGCCGAAACCGGGCAGGTCCCCACCCCGGCGAAACTAAGAGTGTGGAAACAGAAACACGGGGGCACACCGGACCGGGGCTGCAGCCCACACGGCCAGCAAACACAACCATGCCCGCTGCCGCAGGGAGCCGCTTACGGGCGGGTCAGGGAGGAGAGTGCGAAAAAGCGGGCAAGGGGATGCTATTGCGAGTAAACGGAGCTGCAGCCGGGTGCGATTCCAAGAAGAAAAACGACGACGGGGCTGGCCTGGTACGATGGGGGACGGACGCCCCGGCCCGGGGGGTGCGGCAAGGATCGCGGGCGTCCGCCCACACTCCAAGGCGACATGGGTGGAGGGACGGGGGGCCGGGTTACAAATGTAAAATGGCAAAGGGGACTGAGGGGGATTGAAGGGTGCGGGTCGTGCTGGGCAGGGCGCAACTCGGGGGCGGACACCGCCGCTGTCATCGCGCAACGAAACTAACGAAACAAACTAAACGAAACGAACGAAACGAAACTAAACGAAAACGAACAAACTAAACGAAAGAAACGAAACTAAATACGGTTAGTAACCCACACCACGACTGGCCCCACCCCCCACCTAGTATTTTTTGGAGGTCGAGATTTCCCCCTGCACTGTCGCCTAAATTGTCCCCCATGCCCCCCCCCACCGCCCACCCCACCCCACCCCCCCACCCCACCCACCGCAAACCCCATCGTCTCCCACCCCACCCCTCCCCACCCCGGCTGCGCCCACCCACCCCCCCCCAACCCACCACACCCCAAACCACCACCCGCAACAACCCAGCGCACCACCCCGTAAAGCCCGCTACCCAGTAGCCAGCGCATTGTGGAGTGGATGCATGACAACAGGCCTTGGCGACTTTTTTGCCCCCCCCCGCCTCCTAATGCCTGTAAGAAACCACACGCCTGCAACATAACCACGATTTTGTCAGGAGATGCGTTGCCTTCTGAACAATGGCCGGCTGGGGGGTAGGGTGGGTGCAGGGTGCCGGGGGGTGCAGGTGGATGCAGGGGGGTGTGGTGGGGGCTGGGTCACGAAGCATCGTCTGTAAACCTCGTCAATGTCACTTTGAAGAACTAGGCTTGAACAGCGGGAGTAAGAGGCCCTTGAATAGACTGCAGTGCCGTTCATGGTGATTTAGTAAGCAGTGTGGATAATTGGGTATAATATTGATCGTACGTACCAAGAAGTCCAAGCAAGAACGACCCGGCCAAGTCCCATTAGCATTGTTGTCCTTTTACCTGAACGCTTATCTTCAACTCGCGGGAGCAACTGTTTTTCCAGCTGGCAATCCAACGACTGTGCAGACCGGCCGCTGGGATCGTACTGAGCAAAAAACAAAGTGAGATTGAGTTCACTGACGCACTGTCCGTGTACCTTCAGTGGTACAGAACCCGCCACAAAGACACATGTGTCACGAGAAACTTCACCAGGTCCCGAGGGGCTGAGAAGGGTGCGACCCCGAAACGGTGCGGCTATTTCCTTCGCTCCATAGAAGCTGCTGCACCCGCTGAGTTTCTCCAGCTTTTTTGTGTACCTTCAATTTTCCAGCATCTGCAGTTCCTTCTTAAACACAAGAGTGGTCTATTGCCATATGTCCCAGATAGAACAATGAAATTCTCACTCGCAGCAGCACATGTGACAGAATATGTGAGCGTAGTACACTGTAAACAACATAATAAACATATATTTAGTTCAGTTTAGAGATACAGCGCAGAAACAGGCCCTTCGGCCCACCGGGTCCGCGCCGACCAGCGATCCCCACACACTAACCACCTATCCTACCACCCACTAGGGACAATTTTTTACATTTACCAAGCCAATTAAACCTATGTCTTGGAATGTGGGAGAAAACTGAAGATCTCAGAGAAAACCCCACTAGTGTCACGGGGAGAACGTGCAAAACTCCGTACAAGACAGCACCCATATTCGGGATCGACCCCGGGTCTCCGGCGCTGCACTCTCTGTAAGGCAGCAACTCTATAATACTACACACAAGATATATATATTAAATATGTGTGTGTCTATATGTATAGACACACAAGAATGGAATGAAAGATATGTAAAATAGTAACGGTTGATAAAAGGAAACAGGCATTGTTAAACTGTGGCGGGGGGTGAAAAACGAGTTAGAGAGACACGAGACTCAACACGATGAGTTAGAGACGAGTACTTTAAGGTTGCTGTAGTTGGCTGAAGGCATGATATTTTGCTTGTGGAAGCAGGGTTTACTGTGTGATGGCTTGTTGTCCCCTGGTGGGAGTTCCAAAGGCCTGACATGCTGTTAATGCGGCGGGACTAATGCCTAATTCCTTCGCCTGTTACGCTCTCCTGATCTCAGAAATTTATAATAAGTCCGAGGATTTAGGATTTCACGAATGTCTCGACTCCAGGCATCAGTCAGTGCCGTCTGGACTGACTTGGTCTCAAGTTCAGCTGCTTCAAAGGAAAACACCCTGTCATATCGGGTTGCCAAGTCCCAGACAGTCATCGAGCCATACAGAGCAGAAACAGGTCCTTCTGCTCAAACTTGCCCACACCGACCAACATGCCCCATCTACACTAGTCCCACCTGCCTGCTTTTGGCCCACATCCCTCTATAGCTGTCCTGTGTCTAAACAACCTCTTCAATACAAGAACAAGAAGGTGTTGGAAGGAACTTCTTTGTGTCCACCCTTCAGCTTTTGACTAGAGGGAAAACAAAATCCCATTCAATGCTTAGGAAACATTTAGACAGGATAATCATAGTAACAATCAAGTTCAAGTGAGTTTATTGTCATGTGTCCCTGTATAGGACAATGAAATTCTTGCTTTGCTTCAGCACACAGAACATAGTAGGCATCTACTACAGAACAGATCAGTGTGTCCATATACCATCATATAAATATATTCACACATGAATAAATAAACTGATAAAGTGCAAATAACAGATAATGGATTATTAATAATCAGAGTTTTGTCCGAGTCAAGTTTAATAGCCTGGTGGCTGTGGGGAAGTAACTATTCCTGAACCTGGTTGTTGCAGTCTTCAGGCTCCTGTACCTTCAACCTGAAGGTAGCGGGGAGATGAGTGTGTGGCCAGGATGGTGTGGTTCTTTGATGATACTGCCAGCCTCTTTGAGGCAGCGACTGCGATAAATCCCCTCGATGGAAGGAAGGTCAGAGCCGATGATGGACTGGGCAGTGTTTACTACTTTTTGTAGTCTTTTCCTCTCCAGGACGATCAAATTGCCGAACCAAGCCACGATGCAACCGGTCAGCATGCTCTCTACTGTGCACCTGTAGAAGTTAGAGAGAGTCTTCCTTGACAAACCGACCATCATAATAATACTTTATTAGCCAAGTATGTTTCGTCGTCTCGGGTTGAGACCGATGTCGGGGAGCTCCAAATGACGCAGAGTGGTTTGGACCAGCCCCAATCCGGGGTCGATTGTCTGGTGCGGGGGGAGCTGAGGATTTCCCCCCCCCCCCCTCCCCCCCCTCCCCCCGATGCAGGAGCTGATCGCCCCGACGCACGGGACCCAACGCCGCCGGCTACAGGAACCAAGATCGCCCCGTCAATGGAAGGCTCGAGTCCCCCCGACCACGAGAGAACAAAGAAGGGAAAGAGATCGAACTTTTTTCTTCGCCTTCCATCAGAGTGAGTAATGTAGAAGAGTCACTGTGGTGGATGTTTATGTTGAAATGTGTTTTGTGTGTTCTGTTGCTTTTTATTGGTATGACTGTGTGGCAAATCAAATTCCTCGTACATGTTGCAAAGATTTAGAAGATTGAGAGGGGATCTTAAAGAAACTTACAAAATTCTTAAGGGGTTGGACAGGCTAGATGCAGGAAGATTGTTCCCGATGTTAGGGAAGTCCAGGACAAGGGGTCACAGCTTAAGGATAAAGGGGAAATCCTTTAAACCCGAGATGAGAAGAACTTTTTCACACAGAGAGTGGGTGAATCTCTGGAAACTCTGCCACAGAGGGTAGTTGAGGCCAGTTCATTGGCTATATTTAAGAGGGAGTTAGATGTGGCCCTTGTGGCTAAGGGGATCAGAGGGTATGGAGAGAAGGCAGGTACGGGATACTGAGTTGGATGATCAGCCATGATCATATTGAATGGCGGTGCAGGCTCGAAGGGCCGAATGGCCTACTCTGCACCTAATTTCTATGTTTCTATGTTTCTAAAACATACTTGGCTAATAAAGTGTGATTACGATGATGATTATCCATGGAGCTGTCTAAATGAATGAATGAATGAATCTCTTTATTGTCATTGCACACGGTACAACGAAATTTAAAAGTCAATCCCACGGTGCGATTCACAAGAGCAATTTTAAATATATAAGAAAAGGTAAAATTATATACATGTAAAAAAACAATTACAGATAAATAACAATAGCAGCTGAGGTAGAACCATTCAGTTGAATGTGAGTGTTATTTCTTATTTTGCATTGTTAAGTTCACGTATGGCTATGGGGTAGAAGCTGTCTCTGAGTCTGTTGGTGCGAGTATTGAAAGACCTGTACCATCTGCCAGAGGGCATCGGGTGGAACAGGTTGTGTCCAGGGTGGGAAGGGTCCTTCAGGATGTTGGCTGCCCTGCCAAGGCAGCGAGAGCGGAAGATGTCCTTCAGGGAGGGCAGTGGGCAGCCAGTGATTTTTTGTGCGGTGTTGATGACCCTTTGAAGGGCTTTCCTGTCCGCTGCAGAGCAGCTGGCATACCGTGTGGTTATACAGTACGCCAGCACACTCTCGATGGAGCAGCGGTAGAAGGACACCAGCAGCTTCTCCTCCAGGTTGTTTTTCCTGAGGATCCTCAGAAAGTAGAGTCGATGCTGGGCCTTCTTGACTGCTGTGGTGGTATTTGTAGTCCAGGAGAGATCCTCCGTAACTTGTGTGCCAATGAATCTGGAATAAATGTATCCTAAGCATTGATTGGGATTAATGCGGCGGGACTAATGCCTAACTCCTTCGCTGTTACACTCTCCTGGTCAAAAGCCAAAGGGAGGACACAAAGAAGCAGCAGTTCTCTCCAACACCTTCTTGTTCTTGTATTGTTGAACTTTTGCAGCCTGGCCTGTGGTTCACTCCAGAGCCCTGGCTTCAGGGGGGAAGATGGACAGTGAATAAATAATAAATGCCTAGCCAGTGACAGCCACATCCTGGAAATTGGCGGCACGGTGGCGTGTCGAGGTAGAGCTGCGGGGGTCCCCGGTTCAATCCTGACCACGGGGGGGGGGGGGGGGTTTTTACGTTCTCCCCGTCCCCTGCGGGGGTTTTCTCCAGGTGCACTGGTTTCCTCCCACACTCCAAAGACGTAGAGGTTCGTAGGTTAAATTGGCTTCGGTAAAAAATGTCAAAATTGTCCCCAGTGTTGTAGGATAGTGCTAGTGTACGGGGGTGATCGCTGGTAAACTAAACGAAACTAAACTAAACTAAACTAAACTAATCAAAAAGCAGCAAACGTTTGGGCTAGCACACAGTCCCTATTGTCAGTCCATGAGGAGAACTGGCGGTCAACTGGACTGGCATCTGGCTTGATCTCACCCTGAGCTCGAACAATCGTGGAACTCGGAGACAAGGGGAGCCACAAGCGCCTGTCCGTCATCACGATGTTGGCCCAATATTCCACATCGCTCAGTGCTCAAATACACCGGCTTAGTTCTGGTTGGGTTTAATCACCACTCCCCCACGCACAGCTGGGGAAAGCGATCATCCGCTCCGAAGCCTGTCCAAGATCTGGACTAATGAGAGGAGACACAACAAAGCCCGTGGATCTTGCCAGGGGTGTGGGAGAGGAGGCGGAGGCGTGAGGTGACACACGCTCGTCGCCTGGCTGGGGGCCCGTGGTGGAGGTTGGAGCAAGGGTCTGTCCTGCCACCAACCAGGAAAGCCACCCAGCGCTGCACAACTTCCAAGTGGCCTTCACCCCTGAGGCAGGTCAAAGCCCAGTAATCCTCCTCACCCGTTAGAGTTCTTGCCAACGTCCACATATGTCACGCGTGCTCATGGAACCTCAATCATCCCATGTAAGACCCGCGAGTCTTTCATAGGCAAATAAGAGCAGATTTAGGCCATTCGGCCCATCAAGTCTACTCTGCTATTCAATCATGGCTGATCTATCTTTCCCTCTCAACCCCATTCTCCTGCCTCCCCCCTCCATAAACCATGATGTCCGCTCTAAAGATGAATCCGCCAATCTGCGCCTTAAAAATATCCATTGACTTGGCCTCCACAGCCTTCTGTGGAGGCTAAGTCAATGGATATTTTTTAAGGCAGAGATTGATAGATTCTTGATTACTACGGGTGCCAGGGGTTATGGAGAGAAGGCAGGAGAATGGGGTTAGGAGGAAGAGATCGATTGAATGGCAGAGTGGACTTGATGGGCCGAATAGCCTAACTACTACAACTTATGAACCTTTGACACAAAAGAACGCCAATTCTCCCTCTTGCAGCTGCAATATCATAGAAACATAGAAACATAGAAACATAGAAAATAGGTGCAGGAGTAGAGGCCATTCGGCCCTTCGAGCCTGCACCGCCATTCGATATGATCATGGCTGATCATCCAACTCAGTATCCCATCCGTGCCTTCTCTCCATACCCCCTGATCCCTTTAGCCACAAGGGCCACATCTAACTCCCTCTTAAATATGGCCAATGAACGGGCCTCAACTACCTTCTGTGGCAGAGAATTCCACAGATTCACCACTCTCTGTGTAAAAAAAGATTTTCCAATCTCGGTCCTAAAAGACTTCCCTCTTATCCTTAAACTGTGACCCCTAGTTCTGGACTTCCCCAACATCGGGAATAATCTTCCTGCATCTAGCCTGTCCAACCCCTTAAGAATTTTGTAAGTTTCTATAAGGTCCCCCCTCAATCTTCTGAATTCCAGCGAGTACAAGCCGAGTCTATCCAGTCTTTCTTCATATGAAAGTCCTGCCATCCCAGGGATCAGTCTGGTGAACCTTCTCTGTACTCCCTCTATGGCAAGAATGTCTTTCCTCAGATTAAGAGACCAAAACTGTACGCAATACTCCAGGTGTGGTCTCAACCAAGACCCTGTACAACTGCAGTAGAACCTCCCTGCTCCTATACTCAAATCCTTAGAACCTCTATGTCTTTGGAGTGTGGGAGGAAACCGGTGCACACCTGGAGAAAACCCTCGCAGGTCACGGGGAGAACGTACAAACTCCGTTTAGGCAGCACCCGCCCCCTGTGGTCAGGATCGAACCCGGGCATCTGGCGCTGTCAAGCAGCAGCTCTAACTCTGCGACACCATGCCGCCCATTTACAGGGTGTGGCTGTACAACAGCAGTAGAACCTCCCTGATCTTATACTCAAGTCAAGTCAAGTCAAGTCAAATTTATTTGTCACATACACATACGAGATGTGCAGTGAAATGAAAGTGGCAATGCTCGCGGACTTTTGTGCAAAAGACAAACAACAAAACAACCAAACAAATTATAAACACAATCATAACACACATATTCTTTTACATAATAAATAATGGAAGGAAAAACGTTCAGTAGAGTTAGTCCCTGGTGAGATAGGCGTTTACAGTCCGAATTGCCTCTGGGAAGAAACTCCTTCTCAACCTCTCCGTTCTCACCGCATGGCAACGGAGGCGTTTGCCTGACCGTAGCAGCTGGAACAGTCCGTTGCAGGGGTGGAAGGGGTCTCCCATGATTTTATTTGCTCTGGAGTTGCACCTCCTGTTGTATAGTTCCTGCAGGGGGGTGAGTGAAGTTCCCATAGTGCGTTCGGCCGAACGCACTACTCTCTGCAGAGCCTTCTTGTCCTTGGCAGAGCAATTCCGAAACCAGATGGTAATGTTCCCGGACAAGATGCTTTCCACCGCCGCTGCGTAGAAGCACTGGAGGATCCTCGGAGACACTCGAATTTCCTCAATTGCCTGAGGTGGTAAAGGCGCTGCCTTGCCTTACTCACGAGTGCTGAGGCGTGTGATGCCCATGTCATATCCTCGGAGATGTGGACTCCCAGATATTTAAAACAGTTCACCCCTCTCCACAGGATCCCCTCACAGGATCCCCCTATCCACTCAAATCCTTTTGCTATGAATGCTAACATACCATTTGTCAAATGCAGTTGGGGCGAGCTTCGACCTGGCACCTTGGGTCAGCATGGATGAGTCGGGCCAAAGGGCCTGTTTCCATGCTCTGTGACCCCATGACTCTGCGGTGTTGACCAGGTCTGCCCTGCAGATGTCCCGCGGCAACGATGGATGAGTAATGAATATTGTTCTACCAGTAGCATCCACATCCTCCCAAGGATAGAGAGTATTTATTTATCATAGGCGCTGGATATGAAGTGGAACCACAAGATTCTGACTGGCGGCAGCTTTGCAAGCACCAAGAAGTGAGACCACAGGTTCACTTTGGAATGAAACTTGTCAGCAAATTGTACTTTGTGGTTCTCTAGTCCAACAAAAGAACTGGAAAACGCGAAGACATGTGCTTTGTGTTATCTAGTATGTGTTCAATAGTATCGCATTGGAGCTGGTTGTATAGATAGGACCAGAGACACACTCAGCTCTGCATCAACTTAGAAGTAAAATTCGCTGACTTTGCCCAGGCTTTCAAGGAATGTATTGGATTTGAATCCCTGACTGAAACTAAAATGTTGGGAGAACTGTTTTCCAAGGCTACGGGGGGACATTCATGCCAACAGATAACGTTACGTTGCTTTTGATAGTGTTGGCAAAACACACCAGACTGTGGGAGAATTGAACTGAAAAAACCACAAAAAAAGCCCGTCAGAATCTGAAAAGATTGGACACACTAGAGGCAGGAAACATGTTCCCGATGTTGGGGGAGTCCAGAAGCAGGGGCCACAGTTTGAGAATTAGGAGTAGGCCATTTAGAACGGAGACGAGGAAACACTTTTTCTCACAGAGAGTGGTGAGTCTGTGGAATTCTCTGCCTCAGAGGGCGGTGGAGGCCGGTTCTCTGGATGCTTTCAAGAGAGAGCTAGATAGGGCTCTTAAAAATAGCGGAGTGAGGGGATATGGGGTGAAGGCAGGAACGGGGTACTGATTGTGGATGATCAGCCACGATCACATTGAATGGCGGTGCTGGCTCGAAGGGCCAAATGGCCTACTCCTGCACTTTTTGTCTATTGCTCTGCAAAAAGTTTACATAGATGATTGCGTGAAATTTAAGAGGCAAATGAAGAGCGAGTTGCAGAGATAACTTACAGTAGGTGGCACGGATGAACCAACGGGGTCACAGCGCCAGAGACCCCGGTTCGATCCTGACCACGGGCGCTTGTCTGTATGCAGTTTGTACCTTCTCCCCGTGACCTGCGTGGGTTTTCTCCGGGATCTCCGGTTTCCTCCCACACCCCAAAGACGTACAGGTATGTAGGTTAATTGGCTGGGTTTAATTGTAAATTGCCCCCTAGTGTGTGCAGGGTAGTGTTTTGGCGCGCTGGTCGGCCTGGAATCGATGGGCAGAAGGGTCTGTTTCAGCGCTGCATCTCCAAACTAATACTAAACTAATGATCTATCCACAGAATCATAGAGTCATCCCGCACGGAAATAGGACCTTCAGCCCACATGTCCATGCCGACCAAAATGACCCCATCTACGCTAGTCCCATTCGCCTGTGTTTTTGGCCCATATCCCACTGATGCGGAGTTTGTTGTATCCTTTTGCATTAATCTTGGGAAGTCATGTCCCAGTTGTAGAAGACGTTGGTGAGGCCTCATTTACAGTATTGGGTTCAGCTTTGGACACCTTGTTATTGGAAAGGAACGAAAAGATCTATGTTTAAGAAAGAACTGCAGAAGCTGGAAAAATCGAAAGTAGACAAAAACGCTGGAGAAACTCAGCGGGTGAGGCAGCATCTATGGAGCGAAGGAAATAGGCAACGTTTCGGGTCGAGTCCCTTCGTCAGACTTCAACTAAAAGATCGAATATTCAAGAAGGAACTGCAGATGCTGGAAAATCAAAGGTAGACAAAAGTGCTGGAGAAACTCAGCGGGTGCGGCAGCATCCATCGAGCGAAGGAATGTGTGTCTTTTCGTGGCGAAACCCTTCCTCAGTTTAGACCTATGCCTTCGCTCCCTAGATGCTGCCTCACCCGCTGAGTTTCTCCCAGCACTTTTGTCTACCAACTAAAAGATCTAAGGTACACAAAAAAGCTGGAGAAACTCAGCGGGTGCGGCAGCATCTATGGAGCGAAGGAAATAGGCAACGTTTCGGGCCGAAACAAACCCGAAACAAAACTAAAAGATCTATGTAATTTATGTCTGAAAACAATATTCTGTACCCAATCCTTCAAATTAGAGTCACAGAGTGATACATTGTGGAGACAGGCCCTTCGGCCCAACTTGCCCACACCGGCCACTAGTCCCACCTGCCCCCGTTTGGTCCATATCCCGCCAAACCTGTCCTATCTTTGTAAATTGCATAGCTTTCTTGTACAGACAACAGTGGAACACTTTTTTTCAGGATCAGAAACATAGACGTCCAAATCGTTCAAAAATTCACAGACTAAATGCCAATGGGGTCATTTGGCATTGGGTCTCAAACGCAGCTTCCTAGGATACAAACAGAGTGAAGTCACATCGTGTGGTTAAGACCCCTGACTAATATCCAAGGGCATGGATCATCGATTTGGAGACGTCCTCCCACAGCAGGTGTGGAGTTCAGTCTCAAGTAATTAAGAAATGAGATTTCTATGAGAGCGGTAGGTGCCTGGAACGCGTAAAAGAACACAAAGTAACTCAGAGGGTCAGGCAGCATCTCTGCAGAACACGGTGGCGCAGCAGTGGAGTTGCAGCCTCACAGCACCAGTGACCCGTGTTCGATTCCGACCACGGGTGCTGTCTGTACGGAGTTTGCACGTTCTTCCCGTGACCTGCGTGGGCTTTCTCCGAGATCACTGGTCTTATCCCGCACTCCAAAGACGTACAGGTTTGTAGGTTGATTGGCTCGGTATCAATGTAAATTGTCCCTAGTGTGTGTAGGGTAGTGTTGATTTGCGGGGATCGCTGGCCGGCGCGGACTCGGTGGGCCGAAGCGCCTGTTTCCGCACTGTATCTCTAAACTAAACTAAAACATGGATGGGTGACATTTCGGGCCAAAACTCTTCTTCAGACTGGAATGCTGGAAGGCATGGTTTGCGAAGGCACCAGTCTCCCCACGTTAAACAAAGTCACGCACAGGCGTCCTCCATATAGGGACTAGCACCCTGGAGACACCCATGGTCAGCCATGATCGAAGGGGGCCAAAGTGTGTGTAGGACAGTGCTAGTGTGCGGGGATCGCTGGTCGATGCGGAAGCGGTGGGCCGAAGGGCCTGTTTCCACGCTGTATCTCAGTTCACTAAAGTGAACAGGCCCTATGTCCACAATGGGTTGGAGGTGAATCGGACACCACCCAAGCTTACGGAAGGACTATTTAGAAGCCTGATAACGGAGGGGAAGAAGAGGGGAAGACAGGCTAGATGCAGGAAGATTGTTCCCGATGTTGGGGAAGTCCAGGACAAGGGGTCACAGCTTAAGGATAAGGGGGAAAATCCTTTAAAACCGAGATGAGAAGAACGGTTTTCACACAGAGAGTGGTGAATCTCTGGAACTCTCTGCCACAGAGAGTAGTTGAGGCCAGTTCATTGGCTATATTTAAGAGGGAGTTAGATATGGCCCTGTTAGAAGGGGATCAGGGGGTATGGAGAGAAGGCAGGTTACGGGATACTGAGTTGGATGATCAGCCATGATCATATTGAATGGCGGTGCAGGCTCGAAGGGCCGAATGGCCTACTCCTGCACCTATTTTCTATGTTTCTATGTTTCTGAATGCTGGAGTAACTCAGCTGGCCAGCCGGCATCTCTGGGGAAAATGTTTCTATGTTTCTAAGCTGCTCCTGAGTCTGGAATGAAGGTGGAGGTTACCCAGACTGGATCACTGAACAGAATGTCTATCCCACTCATTTTCTAGTTTGCCAACAGTGGGAAACTAGAAGAGAATCCCCAGGTTTTTTTGGAGACCAGGAATAAATATTTGAAGGGTGCATTCACCTCCATTTCCAAACTCTGAGCCTAACATCTCTCTCAACAGATAGACACACCTGTAACAATACACCGCACCGACGTGGCAATGGATGGTTTCATCCAAACGTTTTCAGGTCTTAAAGAAACAGAGGGATATGGGGTTAGTGCAGGAATGTAGCACAGAGGTAAAAGACCAGGGAACTGCAGATGCTGCTTCATACGAGATGCTGCCTAACCCGCTGCTTATACAGTATGTTAGGGAAGTCCAGGACAAGGGGTCACAGCTTAAGGATAAAGGGGAAATCCTTTAAAACCGAGATGAGAAGAACTTTTTTCACACAGAGAGTGGTGAATCTCTGGAACTCTCTGCCACAGAGGGTAGTTGAGGCCAGTTCATTGGCTATATTTAAGAGGGAGTTAGATGTGGCCCTTGTGGCTAAGGGGATCAGGGGGTATGGAGAGAAGGCAGGTACGGGATACTGAGTTGGATGATCAGCCATGATCATATTGAATGGCGGTGCAGGCTCGAAGGGCCGAATGGCCTACTCCTGCACCTAATTTCTATGTTTCTATGTTTCTATGTACATACAGTGCAGTAAAAATCAAAACAGATCCCACCAACATAACACATGGCAAACGGTAAACTATGATACAACTATGTTACGCTGCTTGTCAAGGGTTCATTCAACCCCCCGCGGTGCCCAGCGGTCCCGCTACTCCCCCAGGGCGCCCGTGAACAGGGGCACGCAGCCGGCTCGGGCAGAGCCCTCTTCCGCCTGGCGCCGTGACTCGCGGATGGCCAGCTTGGCCAGGCCCAGGAGCAGCAAACCCACCAGGACATCTTTGGCACCTCTACCCTCCCCCTACACACAGGGTGTCCGAAGGTGAGGATGGTGGGTGGGAAATGCAGCCTGAGGAGCAGCCCCTTTAGATAATGGAAGAATGGGCAGCAATTCATCTCGTAGAGCAGCGGAACAGTGGGGGCAGCGGTAGAGCTGCCGCCTTAAGGCCCTGTCCCACTGTACAAGGTAATTCAAGAGCTCTCCCGAGTTTAAAAAAAAAATCAAACTCGTGGTAAGCACGTAGAATGTACGTAGCGGGTACGTCTGAGCTCGGGGACGTCTCTTAGCGGCTCGTAACGCTAACGGCAGGTACTCGGGGAAACGCGGTAAGCTCGGTAAGATTTTCCAACGTGTTGAAAAATGTCCACGAGAGCCCCGAGTACCTACGAGCGGCCATTACCGTAATTCTCCGAGTTCGAATCAGGGGAAACTCGGGAGAACTCTTGAATTAGCTCGTACAGTGGGACAGCCCCTTTAGAGCACCAGGGGCAAGGGTTCGATCCTGACCTCGGGTGCTGCCTGTACGGAATTTGTACGTTCTCCCCGTGACCACGTGGGCTTTCTCTGGGTGCTGTTGTTTCCTCCAACGCTCCAAAGACGTACAGGTTTGCAGGTTAATTGGCTTTGGTAAAATTTGTAAATTGTCCCCTAGTATAGAGGTTAGTGTGTGGGGTGACTGTTGGTCGGCGCAGACTCGGAGGGCTAAAGGGCATGTATCCACGCTGTATCTTTAAGCTAAACTAAACGGAGGAAGGACTTATTCCACTGCACAAGAGCCTTGATAAGTCAGTCTCAGTCTACCCCACGACAGAAGGGGGGAGGAGTTGTACAGTTTGATAGCCACAGGGAAGAAGGATCTCCTGTGGCGTTCTGTGCTGCATCTTGGCGGAACCAGTCTGTTGCTGAAGGTGCTCCTCAGGTTGACCAGTGTGTGTCACGGAGGGGGTGAGCTGTATTGGCCAGGATGCTCCGCAGTTTGAGGAGCATCCTCCTCTCTCCGAGACCAACCTCCCGTGAATCCAACTCGAGGATGGAGCCAGCCATCCTGACGAGTTTGTTGATCCCGTGGATGTCCGTGACCTTTGCCCTGCTGCCCCGGCACACGGCAGCGAAGAAGATGATGGCGCTGGCTACCACCGATGGGTAGAACATCAACAGCATCTCACCGCAGATGTTGAAGGAGCGGAGCCTTCTCAAATAGTACAGCCGGCTCCTCTTGAAGGATTCGCTGACCCTCCCCTAACACTGCAAACACAGCTGCCCCCAACACACTTGCGTCGAGGTTTCAGATTTATTTTTATTAAACGCAAACCATCTGCTTCTCCGACATTCATCAGAGAGAAAAAAAAATAAAGTAATTAGAGAGAGAGGTTTTTCCTTTCCTGACTGTTTTCCTAACTTGTCCAGTCCTTTCGCGGCATTCCAGGCATAATTGTGGTCAGGATTGCTGGCAACGAGGACAAGGTTACACCAGCTTTGTTTTTACCAACACGCTAATGCTCTGCAACTGTAACCCTTCGGATTACCTCATCTCCCACCCCCGACTCCGAGCGTTCACCCCTCCCCTCCACACCTCACGCAACGCTTCAATAGTCCTCCATTGTCACGGACGCACGGTGCAGTGAAATTCTTCTATCGCGGTGGTGCGGGCGGTAGAGTTCTTCGTGCTGCACCGTGTCGTAGCGGTAGAGTCGCTGCCTTACGGGCCTGTCCCACTTGGGTGATTTTTCAGGCGACTTCCGGCGACTGTCAGTGTCCTGGGAAACCGGCAACTGGAACGGCGACTGTCAGAGTGGAACACGCACACACACACACACGCACACACGCACACACGTACGCGCATACACACGTGCGCACACACACACGTGCGCACACACACACACGTGCGCACACACACACGTGCGCACACGTACGCGCACACACACGTACGCGCACACACACGTGCGCACACACACACATGCGCGCACACACACATGCGCGCACACACACACACACACACACGCACACACACACACACACACCGCTTCCACCAGCCCGCTATGCAGGCGGGGACAGGGCAAGCGGGGGGGCAGCACTGTCTGAGTGAAATTCACACGGGGCAAAGCGAATGTGATATAGACACACACCGCGATGAACAGGAAGGTTAGCGCTGTAATTAAGACGGTGAAAGCACAGTGTACGGTAAGTCCTTTCAAAGAGGGGGGAGGGGGTGAGAGGAGAAGGGGGGGGGGAGAAGGAGGGAGAACAAGTGGAGACAGCTTTTAAGAAGCCAGAGATACACGGCTGTGAAGCTCGGCGGACATTTAACATTGCCGGTCGGTTATCCTTGGTTCTGAAAACTACTGCTGATGTTTTTATTTTCCCCAATGAGCCAATGAAATTCACTGGTCAGCCCCGGCTACAACCTACGAGAACCTCCGACCTCCTGGCGACTCACCTACGGCACGAGAATTCTCGCTGCTCTCCATGGCGGCTTCATTCCAGTCGCCGCTAAGATTTCAACGTGTTGAAAAATTCACGGCGACCATAATGAGCCCGCGACTAGCTCCCAGAATGCGGGAACTCCTCGCGACCATGAAGGCGACTCCCCGGCAACCACCCGCGTACATGTGGCGACCGCACAGTGTCCTGCAGTTGCCCAAGTGGGACAGGCACATTACAGCGCTTGCACGCCGGAGACCCAGGTTCGATCCCGACTACGGGTGCTGTCTAGAACCAGTCAAAGCCTCAGAATAAAAGGATGTATCTTGAGAAAGATGAGGAGAAATTTCTTTTGGCATATACCAAGAGTCAATTTAATTGTCATTTGGACCCCTTGAGGTCCAAACGAAATGCCGTTTCTGCAGCCATACATTACAAACAAATAGACCCCAGACACAACATAATTTACATTTTACATAAACATCCATCACATCGCTGTGATGGAATGCCAAAAAAAACTTTACTTATTTCTCCCCTGCCCCCTCCCCAACCCCCCCCCCCCCCGATGTCAGAGTCAAAGTCAAAGCCCCCGGCTGGCGATGGCGATTGTCCCGCGGCCATTAAAGCCACGCCGGGTGATGCAAAGTCGCACCCGGGTCTTGATGTTAGAGCCCCCGGCGTGCGCTCGCAGAGTCCCGCGGCCATTCCAAGCCGCGCGGGGCGGTGATGTTAGGCCCCGCTCCAGGAGCTCTTCGACACCGCAACTCGGGCGGGAGAAGTCGCCGTTGCAGGAGCTCTGAAAAGCGGTCTCCCTCCAGGGACCCGCGGGCTCCCGGTGCCGCCATCCGCAGACCCGCAGTTGCAGCCTCCGAGTCAGCAGCAGCAGCAGCAGCAGCAGCAGCAGCAGCAGCAGCGCTCCACCACCGCTCCACCCGCTCTGGACTCGGCCAGCTCCGCGACGGTGAGGTGAGTCGGCACCAGAGTCCCTGGTCTTCTTCTGTTGGAGGCCGCTCCTCATTGCAGCCCCAACGACAATGGAGACCCGACAAGAAAAGGTCGGGTCTCCCGTGCAGGGAGAGATTCAAAAGTTGCCCCCTACCTCCCACCCCACCCCCACCCCCCCACACACACACCCAAACAAAAAATAACAAAAACTACATATAAACATAGACAAAAAATAATAAAAACGCGGACGGGCTGCAGAGGCCGCTGCTGACGAGAGTCGCGCCGCCTACCATTCATATGTTGATGAATCTGTGGAATTCATTGCCACAGGCGGCTGTGGAGGCAAATTCAATGGGTAGTCTTATAGAAACATAGAAAAATAGAAAATAGGTGCAGGAGTAGGCCATTCGTCCATTCGAGCCTGCACCGCCATTCAATATGATCATGGCTGATCATCCAACTCAGTATCCTGTACCTGTCTTCACTCCATACCCCCTGATCCCTTTAGCCACAAGGGCCACATCTAACTCCCTCTTAAATATTGCAAATGAACTGGCCTCAACTACCTTAAGGCAGAGATTGTCAGATTCTTCCTTCATCTTAAAACTATATCCTTTAGTTCCTGATGACTCTACTCTGGGCAAGAGACTCAGTGCATCTACCTGAACTATTCCTCTCATGATTTTATACTCCTCTAGAAGATCTCCCCCTCATCCTCCTGCGCTCCAAGGAATAGAGTCCCAGCCTGCTCAACCTCTCCCAATAGCTCAGACCTTTGAGTCCTGGCAACATCCGTGTAAATCTTCTCTGTACCGTTACCATCTTTCCTGTAACATGCTGCCCAGAATTGACCACATTACGCTAAATGCGGCCTCACCAACGTCTTTTTTTACGTGTGGCCTGGCAGCAAGGGTAGAGGTACCGCCTTACAGCGCGATAGACACGGGTTCGATCCTGACCACGGGTTCTGTCTGTATGTACTTTGAACGTTCTCCCCGTGACCTGCGTGGGTTTCCTCCGAGATCTTCGGTTTCCTCCCACACTCCAAAGACGTACAGGTTTGCAGGTAAATTGGCTTGGTGTATGTGTAAATTGTCCCTAGTGTGTGTAGGATAGTGTTAATGTGTGGGGATCGCCGGTCGGCACAAACCCGGTGGGCCGAAGGGCCTGTTTCCGCGCTGTGTCTCTACACTAAACTAAACTAAACATCTCCTGTCAGCTTTGCCCCTCTCATTGAGTCATAGAGTGATACATTGTGGAAACAGGTCCTTCTACGCAACTTGCCCACACCGGCCTACATACCCCAGCAAGACTAATCCCATCTGCCTACATTTGGTCCATATCGCTCCAAACCTGTCCTATCCATGTACCTGTTTCTTAAACATTGCGATAGTCCCAGCCTCAACTGCCTCCTCTGGCAGCTCGTTCCATACACCCACCACACCACTCTTTGTGTGGAAAAAGTTACGCTTTCGAGCCAGCACCGCCATTCATTGTCCTACACACACACCAGGGACAATTTTTACATTTACACCAAGCCATTAACCTACACACCTGTACGTCTTTGGAGTGTGGGAGGAAACCGAAGATCTCGGAGAAAACCCACGCAGGTCACGGGGAGAACGTACAAACTCCGTACAGACAGCACCCGTAGTCGAACCCGGGTATCCGGCGCTGTGAGGCAACAACTTTACTGCTGCGCCTCTGTTCCACCGGAACCTAGGAACGATTTAATAGGAACCTAAGGGGTAACATTTTTACACAATGGGCTCTGGGTGTATGGAGCGAGTTGACAACAGGGAGCCTCCATCACTTCTGATGGTAAGTCCCACAGCTGAAACATTCTCTCTCCACAGATGCCGACTGACCTGCTGACGATTTCCACCGGCTTCTTTGTTTCCACATTACCATTCCCAGCTGCCTGACTGGAAATGGGGGCTGTGTGAGTCATAGAATCACAGAGTGATACACCTCTCGAACCCGGGTCTCCAGCGCTGCATTCGCTGTAAGGCAGCAACTCTAGCGCTGCGCCACCGTGACTGCCACCGGTACAATAGGTTTAGTGGGATATGGGCCAAATGCAGGCAGGTGGGGCTAGTGTAGATGGAGCATAGAAACATAGAAACATAGAAATTAGGTGCAGGAGTAGGCCATTCGGCCCTTCGAGCCTGCACCGCCATTCAATATGATCATGGCTGATCATCCAACTCAGTATCCCGTACCTGCCTTCTCTCCATACCCTCTGATCCCCTTAGCCACATCTAACTCCCTCTTAAATATAGCCAATGAACTGTGGCCTCAACTACCCTCTGTGGCAGAGAGTTCCAGAGATTCACCACTCTCTGTGTGAAAAAAGTTCTTCTCATCTCGGTTTTAAAGGATTTCCCCCTTATCCTTAAGCTGTGACCCCTTGTCCTGGACTTCCCCAACATCGGGAACAATCTTCCTGCATCTAGCCTGTCCAACCCCTTAAGAATTTTGTAAGTTTCTATAAGATCCCCTCTCAATCTCCTAAATTCTAGCGAGTATAAACCAAGTCTATCCAGTCTTTCTTCATAAGACAGTCCTGACATCCCAGGAGCATGTTGGTCAGCATGAGCAAGTTGGGCCGAAGGGCCTGATTCCATACTGTATGATTCTACGACTGATTAAAGATAGTCTGAGGGCCTCCAATGTGGTGGATGGGAGGTCAGCACCGCTCTCCGGCTGGTAAGACTCACTAATCTCCTCAGTGGTCGGGGATGTGGGCTGTAAATCAGCGGTAAGAAAAAAAACAACACAGAGCCTCTTGTCCGGAACATTCCCAAGGTAAATTAAAGCTCGCTTATATAAACTTACCTCAAGCAGTCGTTCCTTGTACCAGCTTGGTGCTGCCACCTGGGACATAAGCAAGCCTCCACAACGCTATCTGTTTCCACGGCCACTTTCATGTGAAGGGAAATATCCCAGCGTGCTCCTGGTGTAGGCCCAGCTGCTCAGGAGGAAGGAGAAACAGGAACATCGGGCAGGGTTGCAGATCGGGAAAGGATGTTGGGAAGCTTTGGAGCGGATTCAGAACCTGAGAGCTGAGAGGATGTGGTTTAGTTTAGTTTAATTAATAAATACTTTATTGATCCCCTCAGGGAAATTCAGATGTCCAGAAG
Organism: Leucoraja erinaceus; assembly: GCF_028641065.1. Taxonomy (NCBI): domain Eukaryota; kingdom Metazoa; phylum Chordata; class Chondrichthyes; order Rajiformes; family Rajidae; genus Leucoraja; species Leucoraja erinaceus. The sequence goes on from NC_073389.1 coordinate 52,502,102, forward strand.
CCCCCAATTTAGAGATACAGCATGGAAACAGGCCCACCGATCTCGCTCCGACCAGCGATCCCTGCACGCCAAAGAAGGCAGTGGAAGTCAATTGACTGGAAGTATTCAAGAGAGAGTCAGACTTGGCTCTTAGGGCTAACGGAATCATAGAAACATAGAAAATAGGTGCAGGAGTAGGCCATTCGGCCCTTCGAGCCTGCACCGCCATTCAATATAATCATGGCTGATCATCCAACTCAGTATCCCGTACCTACCTTCTCTCCATACCCCCCTGATCCCTTTAGCCACAAGGGCCACATCTAACTCCCTCTTAAATATAGCCAATGAACTGTGGCCTCAACTATCTTCTGTGGCAGAGAGAATTACACAGATTCACCACTCTCTGTGTAAACAATGTTTTTCTCATCTCAGTCCTAAAAGATTTCCCCCTTATCCTTAAACTGTGACCCCTTGTTTTGGACTTCCCCAACATCGGGAACAATCTTCCTGCATCTAGCCTGTCCAACCCCTTAAGAATTTTGTAAGTTTCTATAAGATCCCCCCTCATTCTTCTAAATTCTAGCGAGTACAAGCCAAATCAAGGGATATGGGGAGAAAGCAGGAACGGGGTACTGATTCTGGATGATTAGCCATGATCATATTGAATGGCGGTGCTGGCTCAAAGGGACGAATGGCCTACTCCTGCACCTATTTTCTGTGTCTCTATGTTTCTATGTTTTCATGGTGATGAGTCTAGTCTGTGTGATGGACTGGGTTACATCCACAAACCTTTCCTGCAACCTGTAACCGATCCATGTTTTCCCATTGTTGTCTGCCTTTCAGTCTCTCCCGGGACCTAATTCTTTTACCAATGCCTTTCCACGCGTGTCTCCACATCTCTTTAATGTGTAGCCGGGTCAGATTTTGTGAAGATAAAAGGTACTGATAATTGATGATCAGCCTCGATCATATTGAATGGCGGTCGGTGCTGGCTCGAAGGACCGAATGGCCTAGAAACGCAGAAACATGGAAAATAGGTGCAGGAGTAGGCCATTTGGCCCTTCAAGCTAGCACTGCCATTCAATACGATCATGGCTGATAATCCAAAATCAGTACCCCGTTCCGGCTTTTTCTCCATATCCCTTGATTCCATTAGCCCTAAGAGCTAAATCTAACTCTCTCTTGAATACACCCAGTGAATCGGCCTCCACTGCCTACTGTGGCAGAGAATTCCACAGATTCACAACTCTCTGGGTAAATTTTTTTTCCTCGTCTCAGTCCTCAATGGCCTACACCTTATTCTTAAGGTGACCCCTAGTACTGGACTCCCCCAACATGGGGAACATTTTTCCTGCATCTAGCCTGTCCAATCCCTTAAGAATGTTATATGTTTCTATAAGATCACCCTCTCACCCTTCTAAATTCCAGGGAATACAAGCCGTCGAGCCATTTTTTTTTCCTCAGATGCCGGTCCCGCCATCCCGGGAATTAACCTGGTGATCCTACGCTGCACTCCCTCAATCGCGCGCATGTCCTTCCGCAAATTAGGAGACCAAAACTGCACACACGGTGGGATAGATGGACAAGGCCTGGAATGTAAACCCCTCTTATCAGAGAGCGCACCTTGTGGGGCTTTGAAGTCCTGCTTTGACAGTAATGCTGAGATGTGTCGCTTGGCCAAGTTTAGGTATTTGTTTAATCCGTCCCCTTGAGGCAAACTCAGGTTCTTTTGCGAAAACGACAGGTCCAAAGACATGTGTAGAAGAGAACTGCAGATGCTGGTTTAAATCGAAGATAGACACAAAATGCTGGAGTAACTCAGCGGGACGGGCAGCATCTCTGGAGAGAAGGAATGGGTCTGAGGAAGGGTCTCGACCCGAAATGTTACCTAGCCTTTTTCTCCAGAGATGCTGCCTGACATGCTGAGTTACTCCAGCACTTTGAGTCTATCTTTCGTATAAACCAGCATTTGCAATTTTGTACATTTTGACCTGCAACTTGTGTTGGTTATAATTCAGATAACAACACTTATTTTCTTATACAGGCACAGATTTGTAGTTTAAAGACACTGAAGACGCTGGAATTTGAAGCAAAACACAAACTGCTGTAGAAATTCAATGGGTCAGGCAGCATCTATGGAGGAATGGTCTGACGATGTTTTGGGTCGGGTCTCTTCTTCAGACTGCCTAAGATTAGATATCTACTTAACCATTGCTTCTATTTATCAAGGGTAGATCATTTTTTAAATGTAAAAAAAAAACATTTAGAGATACAGCGCAGTAACAGGCCCTTTGGCCCACTGAGTCCGTGCCGACTAGCGATCCCCGCACACAAACACTATCCTGTACAAAACACATTTGACAATAGACAATAGGTGCAGGAGTAGGCCATTCGGCCCTTCGAGCCAGCACCGCCATTCAATGTGATCATGGCTGATCATCCCCAATCAGTACCCCGTTCCTGCCTTCTCCCCATATCCCCTGACTCCGCTATCTTTAAGAGCCTTATCTAGCTCTCTCTTGAAAGCATCGAGAGAACCTGTCTCCACCGCCCTCTGAGGCAGAGAATTCCACAGACTCACAACTCTCTGTGAGAAATAGTGTTTCCTCGTCTCCGTTCTAAATGGCTTTCTCCTTATTCTTTAACTGTGGCCCCTGGTTCTGGACTCCCCCAACATCGGGAACATGTTTCCTGCCTCTAGCATGTCCAAGCCCTTAACAATCTTATATGTTTCAATGAGATATCCTCTCATCCTTCTAAACTCCAGAGTGTACAAGCCCAGCTGCTCCATTCTCTCAGCATATGACAGTCCCGCCGTCCCGGGAATTAACCTTGTAAACCTACACTGCACTCCCTCATTAGCAAGAATGTCCTTCCTCAAATTAGGGGACCAAAACTGCACACAAGACTCCAGGTGTGGTCTCATTAGGGCGGTGTACAACTGCAGAAGGACCTCTTTGCTCCTATATTCAACTCCTCTTGTTATGAAGGTCAACATGCCATTAGCTTTCTTAACTGCCTGCTGTACCTGCATGCTTACTTTCAATGACTGATGAACAAGAACCACCAGATCCCATTATACTTCCCCTTTTCCCAACTTGACACCATTTAGATAATAATCTGCTTTCCTGTTTTTGCTACCAAAGTGGATAACCTCACATTTATCCGCATTAAACTGCATCTTTCATGCATCTGCCCACAATACCCAATACTGCTGCATGCTTACTTTCATACTTTCTTGCACACTAGGGTCAATTTACAATTTTACCTAAGCTAATTAACCTACAAGCCTGCACGTCTTGAGAGTGTGGGAGGAAACCGGAGCACCCGGAGAAAACCCACTCAGATCACGTGGAGAACGTACAAACTCCACGCAGACAGCACCCGCGGTCAGGATCGAACCCTGGTCTCTGGCGCAGTGAGGCAGCAACTCTACCGCTGCGCCACTGTGCCACCTTTATAATGACTACTTAGAATTATGAGTTGTGTATTATTCATCCCTGCCTGCACACCCTAAATACTTTTCCTTTACAAGTTAAAGTAATGCGGAACTTTTCTATTTAAGATGCGCTGAATACTTTTTAACCCTCTAATTACGCCAGAGAGAAGAAGGAATGACTGATGTGGGACATGTCTTTGATTATGTTGGCTGCTTTTCTGAGGTATCTTGAGGCGGGCAGCACGGTGGCGCAGCGGTAGAGCTACTGACTCACAGCACCACAGACCCAGGTTCGATCCTGACTACGGATGCCGTCTGTACGGAGTTTGTATGCTCTCCCTGTGACCGCGTGGGTTTTATCCGGGTACTCCGGATGAGAGGGGATCTTAAAGAAACATATAAAATTCTTAAGGGATTGGACAGGCTAGAGGAAAAATGTTGCCGATGTTGCGGGAGTCCAGAACCAGTTTAAGAATAAGGGGTCGTCCATTTAGGACTGAGATGAGGACTGAGAACTTTTTCACCCCGAGAGTTGTGAATCTGTGGAATTCTCTGCCACAGAAGGCAGTGGAAGCCAATTCACTGGATGTATTCAAGAGAGAGTTAGATATAGCTCTTAGGGCTAACAGAATCAAGGGATATGGGGAGATAGCAGGAATAGGGTACTGATTTTGGATGATCAGCCATATTCATGTTGAATGGCGGTGCTGGCTCAAAGGGCCGAATGGCCTACTCCTGCACCTATTTTCTGTGTTTCTATGTTTCTCGAAGATGCATTAAAGCCCTGTCTCGCGGAACGAGTTCATTCCAAGAGCTCTCCCGAGTTTAAAAAAAAATCAAACTCGTGGTAAGCACGGAGAATGAACGTAGCGGGTACGTCGGAGCTCGGGGACGTCTCTTAGCGGCTCGTAACGCTAACGGCAGGTGCTCGGGAAGACTCGCTAATGGCAGGTAAGCACGGGAAGACTCGTGAAGATTTTTCAACATGTTGAAAAATGTCCACGAGAGCTCCGAGTACCGACGAGCGGCCATTACCGTAAATCTCCGAGTTGGAATCAGGGCAAACTCGGCGAGAACTCTTGGAATTAACTCGTACCGTGGGGCAGTGCTTTTAGAGTCTTTCAGTGGGGAAACAGGCACTCATGGTGACGGGTCTAGTCTGTTTGATGGACTGGGCTTTCCTGCAAACTGTAACCAAAATTCGTGTTATAAATGATCATGTTCATTCTCCTGGCCAACTGTAGAGACTGTCTCACCTACGGTTTTTCCCAGTAATCTGTCGAGGTTCGTAGCTAGGCTCACAGTCTTCAAATGACGCAAACCTTCAAGAGACATCCTCAAAAGGACATAAAGACTGCGGCTTTCTTCCTTTAGGTTGGGGTGTTGCCAGGGAAAGAACAATTACTCAGCTTCCAAGTCTTCCAGTTTCAGTGAAGAAAGCAACGGGAGACCCGACCTTTTCTTGTCGGGTCTCCGTTGTCGTTGGGGCTGCATGACCGGGGACTCTGGTGCCGACGACTCACCTCACCGTCGCGGGGCTGGCCGAGTCCAGAGCGGGTGGAGCGGTGGTGGAGCGCTGCTGCTGCTGCGGCCCGACCTCCGGAGATTCGGAGGCTGCAACTGCGGGTCTGGCGGACGGCGGCACTGGGAGCCCGCGCGTCCCTGGAGGGAGACCGTTTTCAGGGCTCTCGCAATGGCGACTTCTCCCGCCCGAGTTGCGGGGTTGAAGAGCTCCTGGAGCGGGGCCTTACAGCACCGCCCCGCGCGGCTTGGAATGGCCGCGGGTCTGTGCGAGCGCACGCCGGGGGCTCTAACATCAAGACCCGGTGTGCGACTTTGCATCACCCGGCGTGGCTTTAATGGCCGCGGGACAATCGCAATCGCCAGCCGGGGGCTTTGACTTTGACTCTGACATCGGGGTGGGTGAGTGCAGTGGAGAGATAAGTTCTTTTGGCCTTCCATCACAGCGATGTGATGGATGTTTATGTAAATTATGTTGTGTCTTGGGTCTATTTGTTTGTAATGTATGGCTGCAGAAACGGCATTTCGTTTGGACCTCAAGGGGTCCAAATGACAATTAAATTGAATCTTGAATCTTGAAATGGCATGTTGGCGTTTCTTATTGTCTATAGTCATCTTATTGAGTATAGGAACAAAGTGGTCCTTCTGCAGTTATACAGGACCCTGGTTAGACCACACCTGGAGTACTGTGGGCAGATGCAGTTTAATGCGGATAAATGTGAGGCTATCCACGTTGGTAGCAAAAACAGGAAGGCAGATTATTATCTAAATGGTGTCAAATTGGGAAAAGGGGAAGTACAACGGGATCTGGTGGTCTTTGTTCATCAGTCAATGAAAGTAAGCATTCAGGTACAGCAGACAGTGAAAAAAGCTAATGGCTTGTTGACCTTCATAACAAGAGGAGTTGAATAGAGGAGCAAAGAGGTCCTTCTGCAGTTGTACAGGACCCTGGTGAGACCACACCTGGAGTATTGTGTGCAGTTTTGGTCTCCAAATTTGAGGAAGAACATTCTTGTTATTGAGGGAGTGTAGGGTAGGTTCACAAGGTTAATTCCCGAGATGGCGGGACTGTCATATGTAGATAGAATGGAGCGGCTGGGCTTGTATTCTGGAATTTGGAAGAATGAGAGGAAATCTCATTGAAACATATGTTTATTAAGAGTTTGGATACGTTAGAGGCAGGAATCATGTTCCCGATGTTGGGGGAGTCCAAAACCAGGGGCCACAGTTTAAGACTAAGGAGTAAGCCATTTCGAACGGAGATGTGGAAAAATATTTTCACACAGAGGGCCGAATGGCCTCCTCCTACGCCTATTGTCTATTGTCATTTATGACACTGGCTGATACAAGAGAGTTGTGCTTCTTCAGAGTGACAATCTTCTAACCTATCCTCTAAAACAAATTATCCAAGGGTAGCACGGTGGAGCAGCGGTAGAGTTGCTGCCTCACAGCGCCAGGGACCCGGGTTCAATTCTGACTGCGGGTGCTGCCTGTACGGAGTTTGCCCGTTCTCCCCGGGACAGCGAGGGTTTTCTCCGGGTGCTCCAGCTTCCTCCCACACTCCACAAGACGTACAGGTCTGCACGTTGATTGGCTTGGTGTAGGTGCAAGATTGTTCCGAGTGTGCGTAGGGTAGTGTTTATGCCCCTGTCCCACTTAGGAAACCTGAACGGGAACCTCTGGAGACTTTGCGCCCCACCAAAGGTTTCCGTGAGGTTGCAGGTGGTTGCCGGAGGTTGCAGGTAGTGGAAGCAGGTAGGGAGACTGACAGAAACCTCTGGGAACCGCACGGAAATCTTGGGTGGTGCGCAAAGTCTGCAGAGGTTTCCGTTCAGGTTTCCTAAGTGGGACAGGGGCATTTTAGTGTACGGGGATCGCCGGTCGGTGCTGACTCGGTGGGCTTGGTATCTCTCGACTAAGCTCAAATATTCTCAAATAACGACTTACTCAGTATTGTGGTCAGTAAGCCAAATCAATGCTGCACGTACGCCCCTTGCTCTGGAAAGGGTGGCTGCCAAAAACATATTTCACAAATTAAAATGCCATTTCTGTCTAATCAAGAAATGGAATAGGGTACTTGGGAATATGGTACATTTGTTGAGTATTAGATCTTAGGGTCAACCAATGCGTTCCAGCTGTTACACTTCAGCTGTAGTCAGATCTTCCTTGACTTGGTTAGTTCTCTGCCATTGTATTTCCCAGAATTGCTTGCTGGCAGGTTGGAAATATCACTCAGTCATACAGGCACATGCACGCAATCTTCACTCTTAAATTACAAGGGCATTGTGCACACACACACACACACACACACACACAAACACACGTACACACACACACTCAGTCAAGTCAAGTTTATTTGTCACATACACATACGAGATGTGCAGTGAAATGAAAGTGGCAATGCTCGCGGACACCCATGTACACACACACACACACACGTACACACACGTACGCAACCACTCCCTCACTCTCATCATCAGTCACTCTTTTTTTCACTCTCCCTCTTACACTCATATTTTCACACACTCCCACCAAGTCTACTCCGCCATTCAATCGTGGCTGATCTATCTCTCCTTATCAACGCCATTCTCCTTCCTGCCTTCTCCCCATAACCCCCGACACCCGTACTAATCAAGAATCTATCTAACTCTGCCTTAAAAATATCCACTGACTTGGCCTCCACAGCCTTCTGCGACAAAGAATTCCACAGATTCACCTCCCTCTGACTGTCACTCTCTCTCACACTGTCTCCCTCACGTACTCACTCTCTTTCACTCTTGCTCCCTCCCGGACAATCACACTCGCACCCTTCCACACTCTCTCACACACACACACACACTCACACACACACTCACACTGACTCTCTCACACACACACTCACACTCCCTCTCACACACACACTCACACTGACTCTCACACACACACTCACACTGACTCTCACACACATACACTCACACACATACACTCACACTCACTCTCACACACTCACTCTCACACACTCACTCTCACACACACACTCACTCCCTCTCACACACTCTCACACTGACTCTCACACACACACACTCACACTCTCTCACACACACTCACACTGACTATCACACACACACACACACACACACTCACACTCACACACTCACACTCCCTCTCACACACTCTCACACACTCTCACACACTCTCACACACACACTCTCACTCTCACACTCTATATCACACACATTCTATTTCATACTCTCTCACGCACTCTTTCTCTCACTCTCCCTCTACATTCGCTCTCTCTCTCTCACACCCACTCACACATTCTCTCACCCTGTCACACTTTCTCTCTCTCTCTCTCTCACACACTTACGTCCTAATGACACACACAAAACACACACACGAGAATAACGAGACTGGAGCACAAACACGTTACATTGACCCCCTGTGTGTCAATATTACAGACTCCAACACTCGATGTTGGACAGAACAATAGAGGATTTAAAAAAATTATTCAGCGCAGAAGACCATCAACAACAATCGAGTCTGAAGAAGGGTCTCGACCCGAAACGTCACCTATTCCTCCGCTCCATAGATGCTGCCTCACCTGCTGAGTTTCTCCAGCAATTTTGTCTGCCTTCGATTTTTTCAGTATCTGCAGTTCCTTCTTAAAAATCAATCCCTGTGTTGACTTTTTGACAGATTAGTCTGTCAGATATCTGGCTTCTGTAATTAAAGAGTTGTTGCATATGACCAGCGAGGTATGATGCCTCGTTAGCCATCACCTCTTCTGATTTATCAGCCTTAGTGCAATAGACAATGCAAGCCAATCCCTCTGTATTTGACAGGTAGCTTGCTTGGAAATCTGGTGGCTTTGGTGTTTTTCAGATTCAGATTCAGATTCAATTTTAATTGTCATTGTCAGCGTACAGTACAGAGACAACGAAATGCATTTAGCATCTCCCTGGAAGAGCGACATAGCAAATGATTTGAATAAATAATAATAAGTGTCCGGGGGGGGGGGTGGTGATTGGCAGTCACCGAGGTACGTTGTTGAGTAGAGTGACAGCCGCCGGGAAGAAGCTGTTCCTCGACCTGCTGGTTCGGCAACGGAGAGACCTGTAGCGCCTCCCGGATGGTAGGAGGGTAAACAGTCCATGGTTGGGGAGAGAGCAGTCCTTGGCGATGCTGAGCGCCCTCCGCAGACAGTGCTTGCTTTGGACAGACTCAATGGAGGGGAGCGAGGAACCGGTGATGCGTTGGGCAATTTTCACCACCCTCTGCAATGCCTTCGGGTCGGAGACAGAGCAGTTGCCATACCATACTGTGATGCAGTTGGTAAGGATGCTCTCGATGGTGCAGCGGTAGAAGTTCACCAGGATCTGAGGAGACAGATGGACCTTCTTCAGTCTCCTCAGGAAGAAGAGACGCTGATGAGCCTTCTTGATCAGAGTAGAGGTATTGTGGGTCCAAGAGAGGTCTAATCTCCTCCGCCTTGCCCTGTGTCAATTGAACCAAAAAAGTGTCTCTCTGTTGATAAGTCAAGTTGGCCGAGATCACGCTTTGCCCTTGATATTTCAAACCAGGCAGAGAGTCTAAATTTCATGTTTTAATTAATCAGCCGTCTGGCACTGTACCTCGATATCGTCTCTCATTCACCGTCTAAGACACTGGAAGGAATCTGTAATCTAAACTAGCAAACAAATTCACTTTATCATTTTAAAAAAATTAAAAATGCTGCTAAGCAGAATTTCTTTCCGCTGACTGGATAGCAGGCAGCAAAAAAGATTTTCGCTGTACCTCGGTACACGTGACAATAAACTAAACTAAACTAAAGAAATAGTTCAAGTTCAAGTTTACATCTATTGTCACTGGACCAAATGCTACAGCGAGATTTGGGTCGCCGTACAGCCACACGAATAAAAAGAACGCAACGCACGATAGACTTTAACGTGAACATCCCCACACAGCGGAATCAACGTTTCCCACTGTGAGGGAAGGCAGCAAAGTTCCGTCCACTTCCTCTATGTTCACCCGTGGTCGGGGCCTATTGAGGCCTCCGCGCTCGCCGCAATGGCGGCCCGATGTTTCAAGCCCTCTTGCCGGATGATGGAGCTCCGGCGTCGGAAGAACACTCTCAGTGGCTTGGAGTTCCTTATCGGCCGCTTCCTACCGGAGACATAGAAACATAGACAATAGGTGCAGGAGTTGGCCATTCGGCCCTTCGAGCCTGCACCGCCATTCAATATGATCATGGCTGATCATCCAACTCAGTATCCCGTACCTGCCTTCTCTCCATACCCCCTGATCCCTTTAGCCACAAGGGCCACATCTAACTCTTTCTTAAATATAGCCAATGAACAGGCCTCGACTACCTTCTGTGGCAGAGAATTCCAGACATTCACCACTCTCTGTGTGAAAAATATTTTTCTCATCTCGGTCCTAAAAGATTTCTCCCTTATCCTTAAACTGTGACCCCTTGTTCTGGACTTCGCCAACATTGGGAACAATCTTCCTGCATCTAGCCTGTCCAACCCCTTAAGAATTTTGTAAGTTTCTATAAGATCCCCCCTCAATCTTCTAAATTCTAACGAGTACAAGCTGAGTCTATCCAGTCTTTCTTCATATGAAAGTCCTGACATCCCAGGAATCAATCTAGTGAACCTTTTCTGTACTCCCTCGATGGCAAGAATGTCTTTCCTCAGATTAGGAGACCAAAACTGTACGCAATACTCCAGGTGTGGTCTCACCAAGGCCCTGTACAACAGCAGTAGAACCTCCCTGCTCCTATACTCAAATACTTTTGCTATGAACGTTTCTCACTGTGAGGGAAGGCAGCAAAGTTCCGTCCACTTCCTGTATGTTCACCCGTGGTCGGGGCCTATTGAGGCCTCCGCAGTTGCCGCAATGGCGGCCCGATGTTTTAGGCCCTCTTGCCGGATGATGGAGCTCCAGCGTCGGAAGAACACTCTCAGTGTCTTGGAGTTCCTTATCGGCCGCTTCCTACCGGAGACCGCGGCTCCCGAAGTCCACAGGCCGAGCTGGGCGGAGATTCACGCGGCAATCCTCGGCGAAGGATCCCAGGGAAGTCGGTGCCGCCCGCAGCTGGAAGCTCCGCAGACCACAGCTCCACGGTGTTGAAGACGGCAGTCCCAGTACTCCGGAGCTTCAACACGGCGATCCCAGTAAGGCATCGCCCGCTCCGCGATGGTACCTCAGTGCTGCGCCGCTGCCGCTGAAGCTGAAGCTCTGGCCGGTCTCCGGCAGGAAAGGCCGCGCCAAGGATGGGGCGGAGATGCGGCTCGGAGGAAAGACGCATCCTCGACCGGGTAGTGACTGAGATAAATGATTTCCCCTCCCCCGTTCCCCCCCCATCCGCCAAATGAAAAGACTAAACGACTTCCAAAACAAAACTTTTTGGCAGACTAAAAATAAAATTTAGGATGAAAGGGTGAACAGCTGCAGGCGGGCCCGCCATACACAATGGCACCACCCTACCGGCAACTTTTAAACAACTGTTTAAGGGCGGCACGGTGGCCACGGTTACATGTGGACAAAAATTGCTGGAGAAACTCAGCGGGTGAGGCAGCATCTATGGAGAGAAGGAATAGGCCACGTTTCAGGTCAAGACCTTTCTTCAGACTGATGTCGGGGTGGGGCGTGAAAAAGAAAGGAAGAGGCGGAGACAGTAGGTTGTGTGGGAGAGTTGGGGAGGGGAAGGAGGGAGAAAGCAAGGGCTATCTAAAATTAGAGAAGTCAATGTTCATACCACTGGGGTGCAAACAACCCAAGCGAAATATGAGATGCAGCTCCTCCAATTTGCGCTGGGCCTCACTCTGGCAATGGAGGAGGCCCAGGACAGAAAGGTCAGATTGGGAATGGGAGGGGGAGTTGAAGTGCTGAGCCACCGGGAGACCAGGTTGGTTAGTTGAATGCGAGTTGGACTAAAGTGCTTCATGAAATGTGGAAGTTGCTGGCAAGGTTCGTGATTATTATCAATTTCTATTTAGCGTCTGTTCATTTACAGGGGAACCACATTGAATGGGATCCAGTGTCATTTTTACTTCCTTGATGAACATTTGTGGATCTTACGACAATCCGTTGGATTCACCATCAGCTTTGCCGAAGCCATATTATTAACTGTAGATTTATTAAGGTGGCATGGTGGTGCCATGATAGAGATGCCGCCTTACAGCGGCAGAGACCCGGGTTCGATCCCGACCGCGGGCGCTGTCTGTACAGAGTTTTTACGTTCTCGCTGTGACCGCATACTAGTTTCACCATCGTCCTGTTGAGTTTCACTGTCTGCATAGCTCGTTAGCACCCGTGCCCGCAGCCAACAATGGACCATTGTGGGCTCTACCTTGCCTTGATCATCGTTACATTCTTGCACATCTTTTGTCCTACATCTCCCTAGAATCACCGTCTGATATCTCTTAGAAACACAGAAACATAGAAAATAGTTGCAGGAGTAGGACATTCGGCCCTTCGAACCTGCACCGCCATTCAACATGATCATGGCTGATCATCCAACTCAGTATCCCGTACCTGCCTTCTCTCCATACCCTCTGATCCCCTTGGCCACAAGGGCCACATCTAACTCCCTCTTAAATATAGCCAATGAACTGGCCTCAACTACCTTCAGTGGCAGAGAATTCCAGAGATTCACCACTCTCTGTGTGAAAAATGTTTTTCTCATCTCAGTCTGAAAAGATTTCCCCTTTATCCTTAAACTGTGACCCCTTATCCTGGACTTCCCCAACATCGGGAACAATCTTCCTGCATCTAGCCTGTCCAACCCCTTAAGAATTTTGTAAGTTTCTATAAGATCCCCCCTCAATCTTCTAAATTCTAGTGAGTACAAGCCGAGTCTATCCAGTCTTTATTCATATGAAAGTCCTGACATCCCAGGAATCAGTCTGGTGAACCTTCTCTGTACACCCTCTATGGCAAGAATATCTTTCCTCAGATTTGGAGACCAAAACTGTACGCAATACTCCAGGTGTGGTCTCACATCTCGTGTTTCCCTTTCCCCTAGCTTCTCGGTCCGAAGAAGGGTCTCAGCCCGGAACGTCACCCATTCCTTCTCGCCAGAGATGCTGCCTGTCCCGCTGAGTTACTCCAGTTTTTGTGTCCTATCTTCGGTTTAAACTTCCTTCCTACACAAAGTACTGAGTAAATAATCTATTACAGCTGAGAGTGATAACAATTTCCAATTAAAAGGCAGGGCATTTATTGAGGGGAAAGGCACAGGAGATTCATTACATCTGTTCTATGGGCATGGAATCAATCCGTTACCCATGGCAGCGCGTCACGTTTGATTGAAAGGGAAATGATCTAATTATCTGCAGTTTGTGTTGGAGAGGCATTGTTTTTATATGAGCTGGACCTCACCTATAGTTTAGTTTAGTTTAGTTTCGAGATACTGCGTGGAAACAGGCTTTTCGGCCTCTATAAAACACCATTGGGCTTCAAGTTACCCCTGTTGTGAATAAATGGCAAACAAATTAAAGGGGCATTAATTAAATATGTTTGAGAGAGAGGAGATTGCAGGGAAAATAATTAGTGTGAACGGCACTGATAGTATTCTCCTCTTGGGAGCCAGACTGGATTTAATGGACTAGATATCCTCTTCATTTGTGCAACTATTGTACCTCTGTGTATAAGGCCTCTTTACCAACTTACACTGAGGTGTATGTTTCCCAGTAATCTTAAAGATACGAGCATTGTTTGTTTAGTTTAGTTTAGAGATACAGCGCGGAAACAAGCCCTTCGGCCCGAGTCCGCACCGACCAGCGATCCCAGTAATGCTATCCTACACCCACGAGGGACATTTTTTACATTTACTAAGCCTTTGGAGTGTGGGAGGAAATCTCAGAGAAAACCCACGCAGGTCACGGGGGGAAGGTACAAACTCCGTACAGGCAGCGCCCGTAGCCGGGATCGAACCCGGGTCTCCGGCGCTGCATTCGCTGTAAGGCAGCAACTCTACCGCTGCGCCACCGTGACCGCCACTGTACTTTCGAGTGAGGGTCATGCACCATAGAGACAGACCGACCCCACACCGACCATTCTTGCCATAGAGGGAGTACAGAGAAGGTTCACCAGACTGATTCCTGGGATGTCAGGACTTTCATATGAAGAAAGACTGGATAGACTCGGCTTGTACTCGCCAGAATTTAAAAGGTTGAGGGGGGATCTTATAGAAACTTACAAAATTCTTAAGGGGTTGGACAGGCTAGATGCAGGAAGATTATTCCCGATGTTGGGGAAGTCCAGAACAAGGGGTCACAGTTTAAGGATAAGGGGGAAATCTTTTAGGACCGAGATGAGAAAATTTTTTTTCACTCATAGAGTGTTGAATCTATGGAATTCTCTGCCACAGAAGGTAGTTGAGGCCAGTTCATTGGCTATATTTAAGAGGGAGTTAGATGTGGCCCTTGTGGCTAAAGGGATCAGGGGGTATGGAGAGAAGGCAGGTACAGGATACTGAGTTGGATGATCAGCCATGATCATATTAAATGGCGGTGCAGGCTCGAAGGGCCGAATGGCCTACTCCTGCACCTCTTTTCTATGTTTCTATTCACCACCCGTTTACGATACGACCGAATATTGATCCCAGGAGGGAAATTGATCCGCCAACAGTCATAAAACACAAGATCCATGAAACATGAAATTAAAGTGATGAATGGAAAGGATTGTGGATGTGCAAAGATTGTTGGAGGTCTAGGGGAGGGGGAGTCAGTCTCAGTCTCAGTCGACCCCACGACAGAAGGGGGAGGAGTTGTACAGTTTGATAGCCACAGGGAAGAAGGATCTCCTGTGGCGTTCTGTGCTGCATCTTGGCGGAACCAGTCTGTTGCTGAAGGTGCTCCTCAGGTTGACCAGTGTGTGTCATGGAGGGGGTGAGCTGTATTGTCCAGGATGCTCCGCAGTTTGAGGAGCATCCTCCTCCCCTCCAAGACCAACCTCCCGTAAATCCAACTCCAACTCCGCCCCCAGAATGGAGCCGGCCTTCCTGGTGAGTCTGTTGACCACTCTACGGGTTAGGGACCTGTGATTCTTTGTTTAATTTAGTTTAGTTTAGAAATACAGTGGGGAAACAGGCCCTTCGGCCCACCGGGTCTGCACCGACCAGCGATCCCCACACACTCGCTCTATCCTGCACAAACCAGGGACAATCTTATCAAGCCAATTTCGCTACAAACCTGCACGTCTTTGTAGTGCGGGAGGAAACCGGAGCTCCTGCGGAAAACCCACGTGGTCAGTTCAGTTCAGTTTCGTATATTGTCACGTGCACTGGGGTGCAGTGGAAAGCTTTTGTTGCGTGCTAACCAGTCAGCGGAAAGACAATACATGATTACAATCGAGCCGTCCACAGTGTAAAGATACCTGATAAGGGAATAACGTTTAGTGCAAGGTAAAGCCAGTAAAGTCCGATCAAAGTTAGTCCGAGGGTCACCAATTAGTGGATAGTAGTTCAGCACTGCTCGCTAGTTGTGGTAGGATGGTTCTTGCCGAGGCAGCCTGAGATATAAATTGAGTTAGTGGATTGATTTGTGTGATGGTCTGGGCTGCCTCTACAGTCCACTGCTTCAACACTCCACGGGGAGAACGTGGAAACTCCCTACAGACAGCAGCCATGGTCAGGATGGAACCCGGGTCTCTGGCGCTGTAATGCCCCTGTCCCACTTAGGAAACCTGAACGGAAACCTCTGGAGACTTCGCGCCCCAGCCAAGGTTTCCGTGTGGTTCCCGGAGGTTTTTGTCAGTCTCCCTACCTGCTTCCACTACCTGCAACCTCCGGCAACCACCTGCAGCCTCCGGCAACCGCACGGAAACCTTGGGTGGGGCGCAAAGTCTCCAGAGGTTTCCGTTCAGGTTTCCTAAGTGGGACAGGGGCATACAGGCTACAACTCTACCGCTGCGCCACCGTGCCGCCCGGCCTATGTTCTAAGTTTAAATATTGTCACAAATTTACCCGAAATGTCATCTATCCTTATTCTCCAGGGATGCTGCCTGACCCGCTGAATTACTCCAGCACTTTGTGTCTTTTTAAAAACGTGATCAACATCACTGTTTGTTGCTCATTTTGCTACAAGAGCAATTTAATGATTCAACAACACAAGAGCAATGGTTGGAATGAGTTATGAGTTACGCATCTTAAGAACTAAGATGTTGGTGTGAGCAACGTTATAGCCCTGTCCCACGGTACGAGTTCATTCCAAGAGCTCTCCCGAGTTAAAAAAAAATCAAACCCGTGGTAAGCACGGAGAATGAACGTAGCGGGTACGTCGGAGCTCGGGGACGTCTCTTAGCGCTAACGGCAGGTACTCGGGAAGACTCGCTAATGGCAGGTAAGCACGGGAAGACTCGTGAAGATTTCTCAACATGTTGAAAAATGTCCACGAGATCCCCGAGTACCGACGAGCGGCCATTACCGTAAATCTCCGAGTTCGAATCAGGACAAACTCGGGAGAGCTCTTAGAATGAAGTCGTACCGTGAGACAGGGCTTTAACCTGTTCACCTAATTCCTGATTAGTGCGGGGGTTCTGGGGAGGATGCGGGAGCGATGGGGTTAGCAGGGAGAGTTTGTTCGGCCATGATTGAATGGCGGAGTAGACGTGCTGGGCCGAACGTCCTGTTTCCGCTCCAATCACCTCTGACCCCATGACCTGATGACAGGAAGGGCCAAAGGTCGCCGCAGAAACATCCACGGCCCTGGACTGAGAGGGAATGACTGCTGATTCCCATTTACTTTACATGTTAGGAAAAAAATAAGGAGATTAGAGGAGAGACCGCAAGGCTTTGCTGAATTTGTCGAGCAACAAGAAGGTTGCTCGGTTGCTATGGCAATGGCACCACTGGGGATTAGTATGAGGCAGCTGCTATGGGTTACTGTCTCCGATAGCACAAGGAAGCTGCCAGCATGCTAATACAGCTTTACTGGGTATAAAATGTTCCTGCAGTCTCTGCAATATTGTTCCTCGTACATTGTGAATTCTTAATGCCGAACTCATTGCCGATTGAGACATTGCCAAATGATTCCCCACTATGCCATGGAAACATTTCCGACCTGTGGTAACCCTCGCGCTGGTTCCCAACGCTTCCAATATAATTGGGACAACATTCAGCGTTGTAGACCAGAGGGATCTAGGATTACATCTAGGTGCGTGGTTCCTTGGAGGTCGACTCGCAGTTAGATAAGGTGGTCAAAAAGTCTTTTGGCAAATTGGCCTTCATCAGTCAGAGTATTGAGTACAGAAGTTGGGAGGTCATGTTGCAGTTGTACAAGACGTTGGTGAAGTTGCATAAGATGTGCAGTTTTGGCACCATCTTATAGGAAAGATATTGTCAAGCTTGAAAGGGTTCAGAAAAGATTTACGAGCATGTTGCCAGGACAAGAGGGTGTGAGCTATTGGGAGAGGTTGAGCAGGCTGGGTCTCTATTCCATGGAGCGCAGGAGGATCAGGGATGATCTTGTAGAGGTGTACAAAATCACGAGAGGAATACAGTAGATCGCGCAGATGCACAGAGTCTCTTGCCCGGAGTAGGGGAATCGAGGACCAGAGGACAGAGGTTCATGGTGAAGGGGAAAAGATTAGATAGGAATCTGAGGGGTAACGTTTTCACACAAAGGATGGTGGTGGGTGCATGTAACAAGCTGCCAGAGGAGGTAGTTGAGGCTGGGACTATCCCATCGTTTAAGAGACAGTTAGACAGGTACACGGATAGGACAGGTTTGGAGGGATATGGACCAAATGCGGGCAGGTGGGATTTGTGTCGCTGGGACAATTCTTAAGGGGTTGGACAGGCTAGATGCAGGAAGATTGTTCCCGATGTTTGGGGAAGTCCAGAACAAGGGGTCACAGTTTAAGGATAAAGGGGAAATCTTAGGACTGAGATGAGAAAAAACATTTTTTACGCAGAGAGTGGTGAATCTCTAAAATTCTCTGCCACAGAAGGTAGTTGAGGCCAGTTCATTGGCTATATTTAAGAGGGAGTTAGATGTGGCCCTTGTGGCTAAAGGGATCAGGGGGTATGGAGAGAAGGCAGGTACAGGATACTGAGTTAGATGATCAGCCATGATCATATTGAATGGCGGTGCAGACTCGAAGAGCCAAATGGCCTACTCCTGCACCTATTTTCTATGTTTCATTGAGTGATACAGCGTGGAAACAGGCCCTTCAGCTCAACTTGCCCACACCGGCCAACATGTCCCAGCCACACTAGTCTGTCCCAGCTACACTATCTTAAGCCTAGTCTTTCTCGGGGATGTGTTCAGATAAATAACATGCCAGATGAAGCGGACGTGTCAGAATCTGAACACTTTTCTCTGACGTTAACAATCCAGCCTTTGTTCTCCCTCCTTTGAGATGTCCCTGTTTACTGTCTACAACTGAAGGTTGCCGAGCTCGGAGTGACTGCTCCTGGAAATGACCGCATGCGAGCCAACAGTCTGAACTGTTTCACGTTCAACCTGTTGACAAGGCCCCACCTCCACCTGTCTGAGTTTTTTTTAGTTTTAGAGATACAGCACGGAAACAGGCCCTTCGGCCCACCGAGTCCGCACCGACCAGTGATCCCCGCACACTAACACAATCCCTACACACACTAGGGTCAATTTACATTTACACCAAGCCAATTAACCTACAAACTTACAAAATTCTTAAGGGGTTGGACAGGCTAGATGCAGGAAGATTGTTCCCGATGTTGGGGAAGTCCAGAACAAGGGGTCACAGTTTCAGGATAAGGGGGAAGGAAATCTTTTAGGACTGAGATGAGAAAAACATTTTTCACACAGAGAGTGGTGAATCTGTGGAATTCCCTGCCACAGAGGTAATTGAGGCCAGTTCATTGGCTATATTTAAGAGGGAGTTAGATGTGGCCCTTGTGGCTAAAGGTATCGGGCGGTATGGAGAGAAGGCAGGTACAGGATGCTGAGTTGGATGATCAGCCTTGATCATATTGAATGGTGGTGCAGGCTCGAAGGGCCGAATGGCCTACTCCTGCACCTATTTTCTATGTTTCTATGTTTCTATGTATATCTTTGGAGCGTGGGAGGAAACTGGAGATCCCAGAGGAAACCCACGCAGGTCACGGGGAGCACGGACAGACTCCGTGCAGACAGCACCCGTAGTCAGGATCGAACCCTGGACCCTGGCCTTGTTAGGCAGTAGCTCCACCACTGCGCCACAGTGCTGCCCTTGATTTGCTCCCAAAGGAAACAAACTCTCTCCAAACTGAAATCTGGGGACAATTGACGATTTTACAGAAGCCAATTAACCTACAAACCCGCACGCCTTTTGAGTGTGGGAGGAAACCGGAGCGCCCGGAGAAAACCCACACGGTAATGGGGAGAATGCACAAACAGCACCCGTAGTCGGGATCGAACCGGGTCTCTGGCGCTATAAGGCAGTAATCCTAACGCTACGCTACCAAGCCACCACATAGACAGCACCCGTAGTCAGGATCGAACCTGGGTGGGCTCACTCCTCAATAAAGACCAGCTTGCCCAGCCATTCCCAACGTTTTGCTTGTGGGATCTTACGTACTTGTTTGTGCTTTTTCCATATTACAACAGTGTTTCCGAAAAGTGTTTATAATGGGCTCCAGAACAAGCTAAGGTTCTGAAAGATGGGAAAGAAATTCTATATACGATACAATAGAACTTTTTTTTATCCCAGGAGCGAAATTGGTCGGCCAATAGTCATAACACAACAAGGTAAGTAAGTAAGTAAGTTTATTGGCCATGTATTTTGGTCCAAAAATTGAGCTCTATTGTGTATCGTTTTGGCGTGCTTCCGAGAGCACGCGGGCAGCCGCGCACGCACGCACGCACGCACGCATACAGACAGACAGAAGTTCTGTACTTCAATACTGAATGTCTTTTTGTTTATCATATTGTTTACAGTGTTTACATATTCTGTTGTGCTGCTGCAAGTAAGAATTTAATTGTTCTGTCTGGGACACATGACAATAAAGCATTCTTGACTTGACAAAGTCTCGCTCGAAATAAAACCTCAAAATAACGAATTCAAGTCACGTCAAAGGCTTCAATTTTGTTTTAACCAGGACATTTATTGGCAAAGGGTAAATATAATCTGATAAGCTGCTAATTCACTGCATGCTCAAGTTTACCAATGGCAATTGATGGGAAGACCCAGAGCACATGACTCTGGAATGTCAGGAAGCAAGGAGATACCGCTTAAAGGGACTTAACGGAATTAGCTAAACCATCCGAACATGCCCCATTCCATCACAGACACTGTCCCAGGGCGGGACGGTGGCACAGCGGTAGGGTTTATGCCTTACAGTGCCGGAGACCTGGGTTCGATCCTGATTACGGGAGCTGTCTGTGAGGTGTTTGTACGTTCTCCCTGTGGAAGGGTTTGTTATGGGTGACATTTCTGGTCGAGACACTTCCCCAGACTTCTTCTTTTGTGTCTATCGTCTATGCTTCAAATGTTAGGCTCTTGCACATTGGACACTGCTTGCACGTTTGCCACCGCTACATCTTCCAGGCAGCATTGTTCACCAAGAAGTGGGCATCTTTTAAAAAAAATTTTTTTTTTTTTATCAAAACATTTATTCAATTATTAAAAAATAATATTTACACTACAATAAAACAAGCCAGAACCCACCACCATAAATACAATACAAACATATATCCATAATAAACTATTATACAATTATGATACAATCCTTATTGAGGATACATTCAACACCCTGCGGAGCCCAGCGGTCCCGAAACTCCCTCAGGGTGCCCACAGACAGGGCGTATTCCCTTTCTAATCCCACCCGGGCACGGACGTAACCCCGGAAAAGGGGCAGGCAGCTGGCTCGGGTAGAGCCCTCCGCCGCCTGGCGCCATGACTCGCGGATGGCCAGCTTGGCCAGGCCCAGGAGCAACCCAACCAGGACATCTTCAGCCCCACTCCCTCCCCTACGCACAGGGTGTCCAAAGATGAAGACGGTGGGTGAAAAATGCAGCCAGACGGCAAGGAGCAGCCCCTTTAGATATTCAAACAGTGGCTGCAGCCTCACGCACTCCATGTACACGTGGTACACAGACTCTTCCAGCCCGCAAAAGTGGCAGGCGGCTGGCGAGTCTGTGAACCGCGAGAGAAACAGGTTGCAGGGAACTCCTCGGTGCAATACCCTCCACCCCAGGTCCCCAATGTAGAGGGGGAGAATACCTGCGTAGAGGGACCCCCACCGCGGCCGGAAGGCAACACCGACCGCCACTTGGTGTCCGGACGGTGGACTAGGAAGTGCAGGGTGTGGAGGAGGAGCCTGTACAGGACACGCCTCCCTGCGTCTTGGAGGGAGACGAAGGGTGTCGAGGAAAGGCGGCTCAAATTGTGTGGGACCGGCTCCCGGGATGGATTACGGCGCCTGGGTCCGATTAGTACTTCCGGCTGAGCGGGGGCTTTGCTCAACCGCAAGCACTCCGCACGTTTGAGCCCCCCGACACCCGGTGGGGTGGGACAAGGACCGGCTGCTCTCACGCCCGGGCCGTCACTCTCCGCCGGCGGAGGTGGGGCTCGGTCAACGGCAACCAGGTTCCAGACTCTCAACAAGTCCCTGTAGAAGCCGGGCAAAGAAGTGGGCATGGTGTGGCATGGACTGTACAGACAGATGTGCAGTCTCCCCTGACATCAGTCTGGTCTTCAGACTAAAGTCAGGGGAGAGGGAGATACATAGATAACGAAGGGTAAGCAGTGAAAACAATAGACAATAGACAATAGGTGCAGGAGTAGGCCATTCGGCCCTTCGAGACAGCACCGCTATTCAATGTGATCATGGCCTACTCCTGCACCTATTTTCTATGTTTCTATGTTTCTAATTATAAAAGGACTGGACAAGCTAGATGCAGGAAAAATGCTCCCAATGTGTGGCGAGTCCAGAACCAGGGGCCACAGTCTTAGAATAAAGGGGAGGCCATTTAAGACTGAGGTGAGAAAAAGCTTTTTCACCCGGAAAGTTGTGATTTATGGAATTCCCTGCCACAGAGGGCAGTGGAGGCCAAGTCACTGGATGGATTTAAGAGAGAGTTAGATAGAGCTCTAGGGGCTAGTGGAGTCAAGGGATATGGGGAGAAGGCAGGCACGGGTTATTGATTGGGGACGATCAGCCATGATCACAATGAATGGCTGTGCTGGCTCGAAGGGCCGAATGGCCTCCTCCTGCACCTAGTTTCTATGTTTCTATGTTTCCTACACAAAGGGTTTGTTATGTTGTCCCAACTCGGCCTTATCTCCGACTCATTCCAATTATTGTTTTAACACTGAAGACCTGATTCTTGTGGACGAGGTGATGACTGGGCCAAAGACAACCTCTGAGCGCTTCCTTTCCTGGATGAGGTTGTGGGGTCGAGGCGTTGCACCGTTGCCCATTGTTCTGGGTGGACAAAGGTTCAGGTCCCATTCCTGTTGGCGTCAACTCTCCTGGTGAGAAGTTTAACCAGCTGATCACTCAGGTGGTCATTAAATTACAGGCGGCACGGTGGGGCAGCGGTAGAGTTGCTGCCTTACAGCTCCCGGGATCCCCGGTTCGATCCTGACTACGGGTGCTGTCTGTACGGAGTTTGTGACCCTGCGTGGGTTTTCTCACTGATCTTCCGTTTCCTCCCACACTCTAAAGACCTATTTGGCTTTGGTATCATTGCAAATTTTCGCTGGTGTGGGTTGGATAGTGTCGACGTGCGGGGAAGGCTGGCCGGCGCGGACTCGGTGGGCCGAAGGGCCCGTTTCCACGCTGTATCTCCAAACTAAACAAAACTAAAAATTCCCGTGACGCAATTTGTCAAGAAGAACTGAGAAATCCTCCCGCTTAGACACTAAATGCCGGAGGAACTCTGCCGGGACAGGCAGCATCCTTGGAGAGAAGGAATGGGTGACGTTTCAGGGTCGAGACCATTCTTCAGTCTGAGTCTGAGTCTGCCTGAGCCGCTGAGTTCAGTCTGAAGAAGGGTCTCGGACCGAAACGTCACCTATTCCTTCTCTCCAGAGATGCTGCCTCACCCGCTGAGTTGCTCCAGCATTTTGTGTCTTCTTTTGATTTAAACCAGCATCTGCAGTTCTTTCTTACACAAATCCTCCCTGAAGTTCTGGCCAATAGTTTACTTTAGTTTCCAGTTTAGAGATACAGCGTTGAAACAGGCCATTCGGCCCACCGAGTCTGATCTGACCAAAAGGCAATAGACAATAGGTGCAGGAGTAGGCCATTCAGCCCTTCGTGCCAGCACCACCATTCAATGTGATCATAGAAACATAGAAACATAGAAAATAGGTGCAGGAGTAGGCCATTCGGCCCTTTGAGCCAACACCGCCATTCAATATGATCATGGCTGATCATCCAACTCAGTATCCTGTATCTGCCTTCTCGCCATACCCCCTGATCCCTTTAGCCACAAGGGCCACATCTAACTCCCTCTTAAATATAGCCAATGAACTGTGGCCTCAACTACCTTCTGTGGCAGAGAATTCCACAGATTCACCACTCTCTGTGTGAAAAAAGTTCTTCTCATCTCGGTGCTAAAGGATTTCCCCCTTATCCTTAAACTGTGACCCCTTGTCTGGACTTCCCCAACATCGGGAACAATCTTCCTGCATCTAGCCTGTCCAACCCCTTAAGAATTTAGTAAGTTTCTATAAGATCCCCCCTCAATCTTCTAAATTCTAGCGAGTACAAGCCGAGTCTATCCAGCCTCTGGCACTGTGCCACCATGCCAGCCTTACTCCAGTTACTCCAGCTTTTTGTAGTCTGCCTTCAGAACTCTCTGCCGCTGTTCACGGGTTAACATTCTGTGAAGAGATCAAATCAGTGAAGCAATGCTCTTCATCTTCAATTGCAATAACAAAGCCATTCGAACGTCACAACCATCTTTATTATCACCACTTTAATCTTCGACAAATGAAAAAAGGAGATCAGAAATTAAATTAACTCTACTGCGTTGCCTTCAGTTATCAACCTAATGAGAATCAGACTCTTCAAAGCTGCAACTAAACCTTTTGGCCGATTAAACAATTTGGAATTAAGAATATAATCAGGCGACTCTCGAATGGAAATAGGACATAATTGAATGGAACAGGCAGCACTTCTGGATAGAAGGAACATTATGGACTTGGACCCCAACATCCGACCAGACTGAAGAAGGGTCTCGACCCGTTCTTTCTCTCCAGGGATGCTGCCTGTCCCGCTGGGTTTCTCCAGCATTTTGTGTCGATCTTCGGTTTAAACCAGCATCTGCAGTTCCTTCCTCCACATTCAAGTGGTTTGTTGCTTTTCAGGAAGCACTGTGCTGACACGGGGAGGTGCGACTGGGCGGATCCAAAACTTCTAATAAGCTGTTTTATCGCCTCTTGTTTTGCTACTATCTAAATGGCATCAAGTTGGGAAAATGGGGAAGTACAGTGGAATCTGGGGATCCTTGTTCATCGGTCTATGAAAGTAAGCAGGTACAGTAGGCAGTGAAGAACGCGAATGGCATGTTGACCTTTATAACAAGAGGAATCGAGTATAGGAGCAAAGAGGTCTTTCTGCAGTTGTACAGGGCCCTAGTGAGATCACACCTGGAGTATTGTGTGCAGTTTTGGTCCCCTAATTTGAGGAAGGACATTCTTGCTATTGAAGGAGTGCAGCGTTGGTTTACAAGGTTAATTCCCGGGATGGCGGGACTGTCATATGCTGAGGGAATGGAGTGGCTGGGCTTGTACACTCTGGAGTTTAGAAGGATGAGAGGGCATCTTATTGAAACATATAAGATTGTTAAGGGTTTGGACACGCTGGTGCAGGAAACATGTTCCTGATGTTGGGGGAGTCCAGAACCAGGGGCCACAGTTTAAGAATAAGGGGTAAGCCATTTAGAACGGAGACGAGGAAACACTTTTTATCACAGAGAGTTGTGAGTCTGTGGAATTCTCTGCCTCAGAGGGCGGTGGAGGCAGGTTCTCTGCATGGTTTCAAGAGAGAGCTCTTAAAGATAGCGGAGTCAGGGGATATGGGGAGAAGGCAGGAACGGGGTACTGATTGGGGATGATCAGCCATGATCACATTGAGCTTGGTCGAAGGGCCGAATGGCCTACTCCTGTACCTATTGTCTATTGTCTACTTTCACGGAGCTCTGGACTTGGACCCCAACATCCGACCATACGTTATTAATCTTAAGGGTCCCGCCATTAACTGTGTTCTTTCCTTGTCTGAAGTGCAACATCTCACACTTTTAACCTAGTTTAAGTCAGTTTAGATGCAGCGTGGAAACAGGCCCTTCGGCCCACCGGGTCTGTGCCGACCAGCGATGACCCCGTATACTAGCATTATCCTACACACACACTGAGGACAATTGGCAATTTTTACCGAAGCCAATTAACCTACAAATCTTCGGAGTGTGGGAGGAAACCAGAGCACCCGTCGGAAACCCACACGGTCACAGGGAGGACGTACAAAACTCCAGCATTGTGTGTCCATCTTCGGTTCAAACCAGCATCTGCAGTTCCTTTCCTTCACATGACGTGGACGTTCCTGCCAGGGTATAGACGCAGAATCAAAAGAAATATTTGCACAGGGGATGTCTATTTATTTTGACAGTTAAGGCTTGATACTACAGTTCACTATTTCCACCAACTAATTATCTTCACAGAGTTAACACAAGCGCACTTTTGTCTCCTAGCATCTGAAATTTTCACGCCACTTTCTGCATGAGCTGCAGGAAGTAGGTTGCTCCCAGGGCATATACAGGACTCATTCACTGAGTGGGAAGGAACTGCGGATGCTGGTTTACTCCGAAGGTAGACACAAAAAGCTGGAGTAACTCAGTGGGACAGGCAGCATCTGTGGAGGGAAGGAATGGGTGGCGTTTTGGGTCGAGACCCTTCTCCACTGATCCTTTCACATTGGAGGTTGCATGGTGTTACTTTGGCATACTTCGAAAGGCATAGAATGCCATGCATGCAGCAAGCTCCTGGCAATAATAGATTCAATATAAGTAACATTTTTACTTGAATGTCATTCCTATGAAATGGAGAAATGGAACTTCTTCAATGTCTGCAGAATCATTTACTTTAGTTTAGTTTAGAGATACAGCACGGAAACAGGCCCTTCGGCCCACCGGGTCCGCGCCGACCAGCGATCCCCGCACATTAACACTATCCTACACCCCACTGAGGACAATTTTTACATTTACACCAAGCCAATTAACCTACAAACCTGCACGTGTGGGAGGAAACCGAAGATCTCGGAGAAAACCCACGCAGGTCACGGGGAGAACGGACAAACGGCGTACAGATGGCGCCCGTAGTCAGAATCGAACCCGGGTCTCCGGCGCTGCATGCGCTGTAAGGCAGCGACTCTACCGCTGCGCCACCGTGACCGCAGTTTAGAGATAGAGCGTGGAAACAAGCCTTTCAGCCCACTGAGTCCACACCAACCAGTGATCATCCAGACACAAGGGACATACTAGGGATACAACTATCCGACACACTAGGATCAATGCACAGAAGCCGATTAACCTACAAACCTGCACGTCTTTGGAATATGGGAGGAAACCAGAGCGCCCGGAGAAAATCCACGCGTTTACAGGGTGAACGTACAAACTCCACACAAACAGCATCTTTGGACACGCTAGAGGCAGGAAACATGTTCCCAATGTTGGGGGAGTCCAGAACCAGGGGCCACAGTTTAAGAATAATCAGTAAGCCATTTAGAACGGAGATGAGGAAACACTTTTTCTCACAGAGAGTTGTGAGCCTGTTGAATTCTCTGCCTCAGAGGGCGGTGGAGGCAGATTCTCTGGATGCCTTCAAGAGAGAGCTAGATAGGGCTCTTAAAAATAGCGGAGTTAGGGGATATGGGGAGATGGCAGGAACGGGGTACTGATTGGGGATGATCAGCCATGATCACATTGAATAGCGGGCACTGCTGGCTCGAAGGGCCAAATGGCCTACTCCTGCACCTATAACCATATAACCATATAACAATTACAGCTCGGAAACAGGCCATCTCAGCCCTACAAGTCCATGCCGAACAATTATTTTCCCTTAGTCCTACCTGCCTGCACTCATACCATAACCCTCCATTCCCTTCTCATCCATATGCCAATCCAATTTATTTTTAAATGATACCAACAAACCTGCCTCCACCACTTCCACTGGAAGCTCATTCCACACCGCTACCACACTCTGAGTAAAGAAGTTCCCGCTCATGTTACCCCTAAACTTCTGTCCCTTAATTCTGAAGTCATGTCCTCTTGTTTGAATCTTCCCTATTCTCAAAGGGAAAAGCTGATCCACATCAACTCTGTCTATCCCTCTCATCATTTTAAAGACCTCTATCAAGTCCCCCCTTGACCTTCTGCGCTCCAGAGAATAAAGACCTAACTTGTTCAACCTCTCTCTGTAACTTAGTTGTTGAAACCCAGGCAACATTCTAGTAAATGTCCTCTGTACTCTCTCTATTTTGTTGACATCCTTCCTATAATTGGGCGACCAAAATTGTACAACATACTATTGTCTATTGTCAGGATCGAACCCGGGTCTCCGGCGATGTGAGGCAGCAACTCTACCGCTGCGCCACCGTGCTGCCCCACGGAACAGGCCCTCATCTTGCGTCTGAGAAGGTTGTAGTCTTCTGGGCTCGGCATTTAAAGCAAAATGCACATAAAGTGCGCTATGGAACATAGAACAGTACAGCATCGGGACAGGCCCTTCGTCCCACGGAGTCTGGGTCAAACATAGAGCCTCAGTGAAACCGAGAACTCCGTTTACTGTGTACATTGGCTGTGATCTTTCGTTTATTACCTGTTAAAATGGCACCATTCAAGTTGCATTCCTGTGAATGCACCAGCCTTTACTGTGGCCTAATGTTGGAATCCCCCCAGACAGGATCAATGCTCAACACAGCTTGGTTTGGGAACTGCTCCATCCAAGACCGCAAGAAATTGCAGAGAATCGTGGACGCAGCCCAGACCATCACACAGACCGACCTCCCTTGCATTGACCCCGTTCCCACCTCACGCTGCCTCGGCAAGGCCAGCAGCATCATCAAGGACGAGTCGCACCCCGGCCACTCCCTCTTCTCCCCTCTCCCATCGGGCAAAAGTTACAGAAGTGTGAAAACGCACACCTCCAGATTCAGGGGCAGTTTCTTCCCCGCTGTTATCACATAGAAACATAGACAATAGGTGCAGGAGTAGGCCATTCGGCCCTTCGAGCCTGCACCGCCATTCAATATGATCATGGCTGATCATCCAACTCAGTATCCCGTACCTGCCTTCTCTCCATACCCCCTGATCCCTTTAGCCACAAGGGCCACATCTAACTCCCTCTTAAATATAGCCAACAAACTGGCCTCAACTACCTTCAGTGGCAGAGAATTCCAGAGATTCACCACTCTCTGTGTGAAAAATGTTTTCCTCATCTCGGTCCTAAAAGATTTCCCACTTATCCTTAAACTGTGACCCCTTGTTCTGGACTTCCCCAACATCGGGAACAATCTTCCTGCATCTAGCCTGTCCAACCCCTTAAGAATTTTGTAAGTTTCTATAAGATCCCCCCTCAATCTTCTAAATTCTAGCACGAGTACAAACCAAATCTATCCAGTCTTTCTTCATATGAAAGTCCTGCCATCCCAGGAATCAGTCTGACAATCAGACTGAACCATCCTACCACAACCAGAGAGCAGTGCTGAGCCTCATTGGTGACCCTCGGACTATCCTTGATCTGACTTTATGTTGCACTAAACGTTATTCTGTAGCTATACATGGCTGGATTGTAATCGTGTATTGTCTTTCCGCTGACTGGTTAGCGCACAACAAAAGCTTTTCACTGTACCTCGCTACACGTGACAATAAACTAAACTGAAATATGGTTTTATTTCAGGAATAATTCCTGACATTACTCCAAGGGTAGTGGGATTACTGGCAATGACATGAATATTCCTGGGTTTAGGGAAGTAAACCTTGGCTCAGATTCCCATCACTCGCGGGTCATATTGCATGTATGGACCGGCTGGAAGGATTGCATTGGGAATTTTGGGATGGAATGACTACATGGGTGGTTGCTCCATATAAGGCAGGGTCTGTGTGGGTGGGGGTGTAAGGGAGAGGGATGCAGCAGCTATGTGTGGAACTTGTGTGAATGGGCGATCGGTGGTCAGCATGGACTCGGTGGGCCAAAGGGCCCTATGATGGTGCAGCGGTAGGATCACAGCGCCAGAGACCCGGGTTCAATCCTGTCTATCGATACTGTTTAGGCCACCAGGGGCACAGCATTTAAGGCAGCTCGATTCACCGTGGAGTGGAGCGGACCCGATGCCTACCTGGATCGCCGTTTGTAGCTCCGGAGTGCTGGGCCCGCTGTTCCAACATCGTGGAGCTGAGGTTTGAAGAGCTCCCAACGCGGGCGTCGCTGACCTCAACATCGCGGAGTCCTGGGACCTTTTGCCGAGGGCCGCCAGTGTGAATCACCGGCCAGCGCGGCCTGTGGACTCCAGGGAGCCGCGGACTCTGGTAGGAAGCGGCCGATTCGGAGTTCTAAGCCGCGGAGGCTCGACGTCGGAGTTCCATCCCGACTGCGGAGGGCTCGGGAGGCCCCGACCACAGGTAAACATTAATAATAATAATAATAATAATAATCTTTATTTATATAGCACTTTTCAACAAAACCAGTATTTGAACCAAAGTGCTTTACAGAGATTGATTAAATTAATTGAACAGATCAAATGTCAATAAATCCATAAAAACAAAAAAAGAGAAAAAAGAAAAAAGACACAGAACAGTACACTATAGAAATCAACAAGAAACGTCCCCCCACAGCAGAATTCACTGTGAGGGAAGGCACTAAAAATATCCAGCTCTCCCCCTCATAGTCCACCCGAGGTCGGGGTCTATATGTGGCCTCCTCAGCCAACTCGATGTTCTCAGGCCCTCTGCCGCGAAGCTGGATCATCGGCGTCGGGTGAACGATTCTTCAGCGGCCTGGACTGAAGCGGCCGCCTCCTCCCTGAAGACTGCAATGTCCCAAGTTCTCAGGCCGCGCTGGCCGGACCTCTGACACTGGCGAACTCGGACACCAGGCCCCGCGGTGTTGAAATCCAGTGCCGCCTGGACGCTCTGCAGCCGCAGCTCAGCGATGTTCCCAGTGCTCCGGAGCTTAATACTTAGGCGACCCGGTAAGGCATCGCCCGCTCCGCGTTGGTGTTGGTGTCCCAGCACCTGCACCGCCGCCGGCGAAGACCCGCAGTCCCGGCAGGAAACGCCGCTCCAGCGCTGCTCCAGCTCGACGGTAGGCCGCACAGAGAGGACGAAGAAGCGGTTCGGAAGAAAACCGCTTCTCCGACCAGGTAGGACTGGGAATTAAACAGTTTCCCCCTTCCCCCCCCCCACCCACCCCATAAAAGAAAACTTCCAATTAAAAATTTCCCACGGACAGGACTAAAAATAAAAATAAAAATAAAAAAGGGAGAAAGGACGGACTGCAGGAGGAGCAGCCATACACAACGGCGCATCACCCCCGCAGTCCGCCATCTTAAGACCACAGGTAAACATTACAGAGGAAGATGACTGACTTTGGTGCCTTCCCTCATAGTGGGAAACTTTGATTCTGCTGTGTGGGGATGTTTTATATTGGATTCTATCATGTGTTGTGTACTTTATTATATTTGTATGGCTGTATGGTGAACACACATTTCTCTGTGCCAACTGGTACATGTTACAAATAAATGTATCTTGTATCTTGTATCTTGTCTGTACGGAGTTTGTACGTTCTCCCCGTGACCTGCGTGGGTTTCCTCCGGGTGATCCGGTTTCCTCCCACACATACAGGTTTGCCGGTCAATTGGCTTAAGCAAATATTGTAAATTGTATCCAGCATGTCGATAGTGCTAGTGTGCAGGGGTCGCTGGCCGGCGTGGGTTTTGTGGGCTGTAGGGCCTGTTTCCGCTTTGTATCTCTAAACTAAACTGTACATCAGTCCATGTAGGGCAGAGGAGAATGTCCGGCAGATACAGGCAGTTTAAGAGGCAGGGTAATATATTTATATGTAGGGATACAGTGTGGAAATAACCTGGCCTTTCATTCCGCTGAATCCGCGCCGACCAGCGATTGCCCCGTACGCTGACATTATCCCACACACTAGGGACATTTTACAGTCTTTTTCACCAAAGTCAATTGACCGACAAACCTGTACATCTTTGGAATGTGCGTTGAAACCGGAGCACCCGGAGAAAACCCACGCAGGTCACAATGGAGAATGTACGTACAGACAGCACCCGTAGTCAGGATCCAACCGGGGTCTCTGTCGCTGTGAGGCAGCAACTCTACCGCTGCGCCACCGTGCCACCCAGGTTGTAAAAAGCGTGCACACACTTCTGGGCTTTGGGGCGTCTAAAGTGTACTAGCTCGGCTGAGAATTAGAGAGAGTGTGGGTGAGGAGTGTGGGTGGGTGTGCATACCAGGGTTAATATGACAAGTAACCACAACTGCGAAAGCTGATGCCAGCTACCCAAGCTATGTCGAAAATTGTGTTCCAAGCCAATGCAGTCCCATGACGGAAAAGCTAAAGGACTTGAAAACTGGATTGTATTCACTGGAGTTTAGAAGGATGAGGGGGGGATCGTATAGAAACATATAAAATTATAAAAGGACTGGACAAGCTGGATGCAGGAAAAATGTTCTCAATGTTGGGCGAGTCCAGAACCAGGGGCCACAGTCTTGGGATAAAGGGGAGGTTATTTAAGACTGAGGTGAGAAAAAACGCTTTCACCCAGAGAGTTGTGAATTTATGGAATTCCCTGCCACAGAGGGCAGTGGAGGCCAAGTCACTGGATGGATTTAAGAGAGAGTTAGATAGAGCTCTAGGGGCTAGTGGAGTCAAGGGATATGGGGAGAAGGCAAGGCATGGGTTATTGATAGGGGACGATCAGCCATGATCACGATGAATGGCGGTGTTGGCTCGATGGGCCGAAAGGCCTCAACCTGCACCTATTTTCAATGTTTCTATGTTTCTATGGAGGGGGTTTGCTGTTAAAGTTATGGTTGTCATCACGTGCTTCAGTACTCAAACTGGGAAGTGATGGATGCCATTTACAACAAACACTTTCCTTTAGTTAGTTGAGTTTGGTTTAGAGGTATACGGTGCTGAAACAGGCCCCTCCGCCCCACCGAGTCCGCCCTGACCCACACCCCACTGGGGACAATTTTTACACATTTACCAAGCCAATTAGCCTGCAAACCTGCACGTCTTTGGAGTGTGGGAGGAAACAGAAGAAACCAAACCCACGCAGGTCATGGGGAGAACGTACAAACTCCGCACAGACAGCACCTGTCGTCTTGAATGAACCTGGGTCTCTGGCCTTGTAAGCGCTGTATGGCAGCAAATCTACCGCTGGGTTAGTGTGCTGCCCTTATAGTTCCTTACTTGCCCTTAGAGTATTTTCAACAGAGTGAATGCTTTACAATTGTTTACTTGTGTTTGGTTACTTCATATATGAAGTTTGTATGTGTATAATAGTTGTATGTACATATATGTCTGTAGGTATTATGGGAAATTGCCTGGGGTAGTATTATTATTATTAATTAATTGATTTTTAAATATGGTAGAAGTGTTGGGGGAAAAGGGGTGAGATTTAATAAGTTATTCTTCTTCTCACTCCTTTTCGAGCTTGTACAGACACAGAGTTGGACATTGGAAATTTGCTTTTTGTTCTTTTCATTGCTTGTAAATATTGATTGTAATGTCCAATTGTTTGATAATTTCGAAGTTGTTACTATTAATGTCTTTAATGTCTTTACTTGTTCGCAATAAATAAAATAAATAAAGAAATAAATAAATAAAGAAATAAATAGATAGACAGATAGGCAAATAAATAAATAGATAAATAGATAAATAAATAAATAAATAAATAAATAGACAGATAGGTAAATAAATAAATAAATAAATAAATAGACAGACAGATAAATAGACAGATAAACAAGTAAATAAATAAACAAATAAATAAATAAATAGACAATCAAACAAACAAACAAACAAACAAACAAACAAACAAATAAATAAATAAATAAATAAATAAATAAATAAATAAATAAATAGATAAATAAACAAATAAATAGACGAATAAATAAATAAATAAATAAATAAATAAATGGATGAATGAATGAATGAATGAATGAATGAATGAATGAATGGTCTCAAGGGCAATCACAGAATCAAATTTAACCCCCAAAAATTGGATACATAGTTCTGGTATAAAGGAGTGTCTAGGTTAGAGGTTGGATGGGAACAGGGCCGCAGGTTCATCGATTCCACGCCGACCAGCAATCACCTGTTCACACTAGTTCTATGATATTCCACTTTCTAATTCCACTCCCTACGCACATGCACCAATTTAGAGAGACCACAAGATTCCAGACTCAGACAGAATGTAATGTAGGACCACGTATAATAATGTTTTTAGTTTAGTTTAATTTAGTTTAGTTTAGTTTAGCTTCTCCGTGGATTGTCACCGTGTCGTGGTGGAGAAGCTTGTGTGGTCCTGAGATCCTGAGAGCGATGCCGTCTGGAGCTGTCGATGCTCCTGGTAGGGCCACCCATGGCGGTAAGGCCGAGGGGGAGGTCTCTGACAAAGAGCGATCCAACCAAGACCTCAACGGTGGAACAGGCGGAGGACGATGGCTGACCTTAGTGGAGCTAACGTCCCAACGGCTGGGAAGGCGGATGAAGGCTGCGGCAGAAAAGGGTCTCCGATCGTCTTGGACTCCACGCCACTGGATCCTGACCCAGATCTGTCAAGGACCGTGGGGTGGCTGTCTGTCACGCACAGGTGTCCTCCAAATAGGGAATAGCACCCTGGAGACACCCATGGTCAGCCACGACCAAGAAGAGTTAAGAAGAGTTTAGTCTAGTTTAGTTTAGAAATACAGTGCGGAAACATGCCCTTCGGCCCATTATGTCCATGCCGACCAGCGATCCCTGTACACTATCTCTATCCTACACATTAGAGTGTCTTTGGAGATGTGCAAGGATATAACCCATGCGGTCACGGGGAGAACGTACAAACTCCATACAGACGGCCCCCTTAGTCATGGCTAAGTTTAAGGATAAGGGGGAAATCTTTTAGGACCGAGATGAGAAAAACATTTTTCACACAGAGAGTGGTGAATCTGTGGAATTCTCTGCCACAGAAGGTAGTTGAGGCCACAGTTCATTGGCTATATTTAAGAGGGAGTTAGATGTGGCCCTTGTGGCTAAAGGGATCAGGAGGTATGGAGAGAAGGCAGGTACGGGATACTGAGTTGGGTGATCAGCCATGATCATATTGAATGGCGGTGCAGGCTCGAAGGGCCGAATGGCCTACTCCTGCACCTATTTTGTATGTTTCTATGTTTCTATGATCGAACCCGGGTCTCTGGCGCTGTGAGGCATCGACTCTACCGCTGCGCCACCGCACCGCCCTAAATCGCTCTGGAAACCGTCTTGTCACGGAGAGG
Organism: Leucoraja erinaceus; assembly: GCF_028641065.1. Lineage (NCBI taxonomy): Eukaryota > Metazoa > Chordata > Chondrichthyes > Rajiformes > Rajidae > Leucoraja > Leucoraja erinaceus. The sequence goes on from NC_073389.1 coordinate 52,536,500, forward strand.
GTTGTGGGATGTCGGGCATTTGATGCGTGGCTGGCAATAATATAGCAACGTGAGAAGCCATCATTGCGGATGACAAGTGGGCTCAGAGTGAGAGGAAAATTCAGAAGAAGGGAGACGAAAGGGCCTGATCCGCTTGCCGATTCTTCTCGGCGACTGCCGGCATCATATGAGTGTCGGCAAAAGATTGTGAACATTTCAAAATCCACCGGCGACAAACATTTTTTTGCGACACTTGAAAAAACACCGCACGTTAATACGTCGTCTCGTCGCGTCATGGCGCGCATTTTTCGGTGACCTGATACGCCAGTCAACGATGCCGGCAGTCGCCAAAAAAAATCGGCAAGTGGGACAGGCCCTTAAGGCTTCAATGGGATTCAAAGATAATGATTTCAAAATTTAGCATTGCAGGACAATAGACAATAGACAATAGGTGCAGGAGTAGGCCATTCGGCCCCTCGAGCCAGCACCGCCATTCAATGTGATCACGGCTGATCATCCCCAATCAGTACCCCGTTCCTGCCTTCTCCCCATATCCCCTGACTCCGCTATCTTTAAGAGCCCTATCCATCTCTCTCTTGAAAGCATCCAGAGAACCTGCCTCCACCGCCCTCTGAGGCAGAGAATTCCACAGAAACCGAATTGTATTTTGCCCGACCTCATCCGTGGAAAGTGTATCACAGCAATCTCGCCAGGAACTTCTGTTGGCTTGTGTCATAGGTTCATCAATTCATAAGTCATCGGAGCAGAGGTAGGCCATTCGTCCCATCGAGGCAACACTGCCATCCAATCGTGGCTGATCTATCTTTCCCTCTGAACCCCATTCCTCTGCCTTCTCTCCATAACCCTTGTTTGTATGATCATTCACTGAATTAAGCATCAAGGATAGATCCACCATGAGGCCATATATATATATATTTTTTTGTTTGGGGTGGGGTTTGGAGACAAGATGTGGAAACAGGCCCTTCGGCCCATTGAGTTTGTGCCGACCATCGATCACCCATACCATATAACCATATAACCATATAACCATATAACAATTACAGCACGGAAACAGGCCATCTCGGCCCTACAAGTCCGTGCCGAACAACTTTTTTCCCTTAGTCCCACCTGCCTGCACTCATACCATAACCCTCCATTCCCTTCTCATCCATATGCCTATCCAATTTATTTTTAAATGATACCAACGAGCCTGCCGACACCACTTCCACTGGAAGCTCATTCCACACCGCTACCACTCTCTGAGTAAAGAAGTTCCCCCTCATGTTACCCCTAAACTTCTGTCCCTTAATTCTGAAGTCATGTCCTCTTGTTTGAATCTTCCCTATTCTCAAAGGGAAAAGCTTGTCCACATACATTAGTTTTTTATCCTACACACTAGGGAAAACTTACGGAACCAAATAACCTACACGTCTTTAGAATGTGGGAGGAAACCGGAGCACCTGGAGAAAACCCACGCGGTCACAGGGAGAACGTACAAACTCCATACAGATAGCACCCGTAGTCAGGATCGAACCCGGGTCTCTGATGCCGTGCTTAGTACCTGACCTGGAGTTGGAGACACTGCCTGAAGGAGATGAAAACACACACCTCCAGATTCGGAGACAGTTTCTTCCCAGCTGTTATCAGGCAACTGAATCATCCTACCACAAGCAGAGAGCAGTGCTGAACTACCATGTACCTCTTTGGTGACCCTCGGACTATCCTTGATCGGACTGTGCTGGCTTTACCTTGCACTAAACGTTATTTACCCATCATGTGTCTGTACACTGTCAATGGCTCGAGTGTAATCGTGTATTGTCTTTCCGCCAACTGGTTGGCACGCAACAAAAGCTTTTCAATGTACCTCAGTACACGTGACAATAAACTAAACCAAACTGAAAATGCCTCCATTTCTCTCCCGTTGTGGAATGTGCACAGTTCAAGGGAGTAATATAAACAATAAATCTGGAAGTGTCATAAGGTCATATGGCCATAAGAGATAGGAGAAGAATTAGTCTACTCCGCCATTCAATCACGGCTGATCTATCTCTCCCTCCTAACCCCATTCTCCTGCCTTCTCCCCATAACCCCTGACACCCGTACTAATCAAGAATCTATCTATCTCTGCCTTAAAAATATCCATTGACATGGCCTCCACAGCCGTCTGTGGCAAAGAATCCCACAGATTCACCACCCTCTGACTAAATACATTTCTCATCTCCTTCCAAAAAGAACGTCCTCTAGCCCTAGACTCACCCACTAGTGGAAACATCCTCTCCACATCCATTCTATCTAAAGCCTTTCACTATTCTGTGAGTTTCAATGAGGTCCCCCCTCATTCTTCTAAACTCCAGCGAGTATAGGCCCAGTGCTGGCAAATGCTCATCAGAGGTTTAGTTTAGTTTAGTTTAGTTTAGTTTAGAGATACAGCATGGAAACAGGCCCTTCGGCCCACCGGGTTTGCGCCGACCAGCAATCCCGCACACTAATACTATCCTACACACACTAGGGACAATTTTTACATTTACCAATCCTACAAACCTGTACGTCTTTGGAATGTGGAAGGAAACCAAAGATCTCGGAGAAAACCCACGCAGGTCACGGGGAGAACGTGCAAACTCCGTACAGACAGCACCCGTAGTCGGGATCGAACCCGGGTCTCCAGCACTCGCTGTGAGGCAGCATTCGCTGTAGGGCAGGAACTCTACCGCTGTGCCACCGTGACCACCCTCAACATACTCATTGTATGGAATCCCATACTCATTCCTGGGATCATTCTTGTCAACATTCTTGTCAACCTCCAGAGCCAGCGCATCCTTCCTCAGACATGGCGCCCAAAACTGCGCACAATATTCCAAATGCGGCCTTGCGGAGCGCCTCAGCGTTGCATCCCTGTTTTTGTACACAAGCCCTCTTGAAATAAATGCCGGCATCGAGTTAGCTTTCTTTACTACTGAATCGACTTTGCAAAAAATAAACTCTTCCTCGTCGTGAAAAGCGACGCAACAGAAATATTTGGACGGGAGGTGAACCCGTGAGGTGTTGGGAGATGGGGGTGGGGGGAGAGGGAGGGGGAGGTCACACTATTACTTCACCCCACAGCAATCCTGCCCTCAAGGGCAGGAACAGACAACACACCCCTTGTCATGACAAACTTCAACGCCTGATCGACACGTTGAATGGCAGGCTTTCAATTCATCGGCGGGGAGAGATGTGCGATTCCCAGAGTGGCAGTAAAGCAGGATGGAAGAAGGCCCAGAATAATATTGGTTAAGGTGTGTGCGGAGGTCCTTCCAGTGTAACATGTCCCCCGGCAGCTGCAGTGTGTGAAGTGCATTGCGGATCGCACCACGTGCATGAAAGAACTGCAGATGCCGGAGATTAGGCACAAAGTGCTGGAGTAACGCAGCGGGACAGGCAGCATCGCAGGACACCAGGAATGGGCAACGTTTCGAGTCGAGTCGAGACCCTTCATCAGTCTGAAGAAAAGTATAATTGTAAAATTGTCCTGACTGCGCTATGTAGGATAGTGTCAGTGCCAATAGACAATACACAATAGGTGCAGGAGTAGGCCATTTGGCCCTTCAAGCAAGCACCGCCATTCAATGTGATCATGGCTGATCATCCCCAATCAGTACCCCGTTCCTGCCTTCTCCCCATATCCCCTGACTCCACTATCTTTAAGAGCTCTATCTAGCTCTCTCTTGAAAGTATCCAGAGAACCAGCCTCCACCGCCCCCTGAGGCAGAGAATTCCACAGACTCACAACTTTCTGGGTAAAAATGTTTTTCCTCATCTCCATTCTAAACGGCTTACCCCTTATTCTTAAACTGTGGCTCTCTTATTCTGGACTCCCCCAACATCGGGAACATGTTTCCTGCCTCTAGCGTGTCCAATCATTAATAATAGACAATAGACAATAAACAATAGGTGCAGGAGTAGGCCATTCAGCCCTTCGAACCAGCACCACTATTCAATGTGATCATGTCTGATCATCCCCAATCAGTACCCCGTTCCTGCCTTCTCCCCATACCCCCTGACTCCGCTATCGTTAAGAGTCCTGTCCAGGTCTCTCTTGAAAGTATCCAGAGAACTAGCCTTCACCGCTCTCCGAGGCACAGAATTACACAGACTCACAATTCTCTGTGTGAAAAAGTGTCTCCTCGTCTCTGCTCTAAATGACTTGCCCCTTGTTCTTAATCTGTGGCCCTGTGTGTGCGGGGAATCGCTGGTCGGCACAGACTCGGTGGGTCGAAGGGCCCGTTTCCACGCTGTATCTCTGAACTGAACGAAACGAAATTAAAAAATGCCACCATTTTGAATAAGGGCAGGGAAATCTGCCCTGGTGTTCTGGTCAATGGTTTACTGTAGATATGTGTACAGCACGGAAACAGGCCCTTCAGCCCTCACGGTCCATGCCGACCATTGATCACCCTGTACACTAGTTTCATTCTACACACATTTTGGACAATTTACAGAAGCCAATTAACCTACAAACAGGCATGTCTTTGGAATGTGGGAGGAAACCGGAGGATCCGGAGAAAAGAATTAGAATAATAATAATGTTTATTTATATAGCACTTTTCATCAAAACCAGTATTTGAACCAAAGTGCTTTACAGAGATTGATTAAAATTAATTGAACAGATCAATGCAATAAATCCATACAAATCAAAAAAAGAGAAAAAGAAAAAAGACACAGAAACAGAACACTATAGAAATCAACATGAAACGTCCCCCCACAGCAGAATTCACTGTGAGGGAAGGCACCAAAAATATCCAGTTCTCCCCCGCATAGTCCACCCGAGGTCGGGGCCTATATCTGGCCTCCTCAGCCAACCCGGTGTTTTCAGGCCCTCTTGCCGCGAAGCTGGACCATCGGCGTCGGGTGAACATCCATCAGCGGCTTGGACTGAAGCGGCCGCTTCCCCCCCGAAGACTGCAACGACCAAAGTTCACAGGCCGCGCCGGCCGAACCGCCGACTCTGGCGATCTCGGACCCCAGGCTCCGCGGTGCTGTCGGCGGTCACAGTGCCCCGGAGCTTACCGCAAGGCGACCCGGTAAGGCATCGCCCGCTCCATGTAGGTGTCCCAGCATCTACACCGCCGTCAAAGCTGCAGTCCCGGCAGGAAACGCCGCTCCAGCGCTGCTCCAGTTCGATTGTAGGCCGCACAGAGAGGACGAAGATGCGGTTCGGAGAAAAACCGCATCTCCGACCAGGTAGGACTGGGGTTAAAATAGTTTCCCCCTTCCCCACCCAACACATAAAAGAAGACCTCCAAGAAACATTCTATACGAACAGGACTGAAAATAAAAATAAAAAAGGGTGAAAGGACGGACTGCAGGAGGAGCAGCCATGCACAACGGCGCATCACCCCCGCAGTCCGCCATCTTGTGGAATAATGGAAAAGCGTATTGAGTCTCGAACAAATTGGAAGCTTACCAGATGTTAACTGAGAAGTTAACGGGGCACCCAATGGAACCCTATGCAGCCACTCGGAAAAAACGTGCAAACTCCGCACAGACAGGACACCAAGTGGTCCCTGGAGCTTCTTCTTCTTTTAGCGAATGAAACATAAACAAACCAAAGGAATAGTTAGACCTCAAGCCGGGTGTTGAGCAGCCAGGTTGTTGTCTCTGTTGGCGTCAATGTCTGCCAGGCCCTGACACAGCTCCATTGGGTGGGTGGTAGAGCGGGCACCCAGAGATGACATGGTTGGCTGTCTGTCGTTCCGCTCCGCATTCACAGGCTGGGCTCTGGCGGAGGGAGCCCCCATCTCCACACGCTGGCGTTGAAACGCCCAACTCCAGCACCAAGTCTGTTGAGCTTCACCCACGGTGAAGAGGTCAGACCCTGGACAGCTTTTATCTGGTGAAGAGATGTAGCTGTTTAATGGAGATGAGGTAGACTTGGTTTATACTCTCTAGAATTTAGGAGATTGAGAGGGGATCTTATAGAAACTTACAAAATTCTTAAGGGTTTTAGATGCAGGAAGATGTTCCCGATGTTAGGGAAGTCCAGGACAAGGGGTCACAGCTTAAGGATTAAGGGGAAATCCTTTAAAACCGAGATGAGAAGAACTTTTTTCACACAGAAAGTGGTGAATCTCTGGAATTCTCTGCCACAGAGGGTAGTTGAGGCCAGTTCATTGGCTATATTTAAGAGGGAGTTAGATGTGGCCCTTGTGGCTAAGGGGATCGGGGGTATGGAGAGAAGTCAGGTACGGGATACTGAGTTGGATGATCAGCCATGATCATATTGAATGGCGGTGCAGGCTCGAAGGGCCGAATGGCCTACTCCTGCACCTAATTTCTATGTTTCTATGTTTCTATGAGGTTGGCTCCCTGGAGCTGTAAAGCAGCAACACTAGTTGGTGGACCAGAATTCTACTTCTTAGAATAAAGGGGAGGTCATTTAAGGCTGAGGTGAGAAAAAACTTTTACACCCAGAGAGGGTGAATTTATGGAATTCCCTGCCACAGAGGGCAGTGGAGGCCAAGTCACTGGATGGATTTAAGAGAGAGTTAGATAGAGCTCTAGGGGCTAGTGGAATCAAGGGATATGGGGAGAAGGCAGGCACGATTGGGGACAATCAGCCATGATCACAATGAGTGGCGGTGCTGGCTCGAAGGGCCGAATGGCCTCCTCCTGCACCTAGTTTCTATGTTTCTATGTTTCCTACACAAAAGGTTTGTTATGTTGTCCCAACTCGGCTTTATCTCCGACTCATTCCAATTATTGTTTTAACACTGAAGACCTGATTCTTGTGGCCTAATGCACCTATATTCTCTGTTTCTATGTTTCTATGACCAAATATAGACACAAAATGGTGGAGTAACTCAGCAGGACTGGCAGCATCTCTGGAGAGAAGGAATGGGTGACGTTTTGGGTCGAGACTGATGAAAGGTTGAGATTAAAGAAGGGCCTCGACCCGAAATGTCACCCGTTCCTTCTCTCCAGAGATGCTGCCTGTCCCGCTGAGTTAATCCACCATTTTGTGTCAATGTCCGATGTAAACCAACATCTGCAGTTCCTTCCTCTACAGAGAACAATACAGCGCGGGAACAAGGCCTTCAGCCTGCAATATTCATGCCGAACATGATGTCAAGTTAAACTCGTCTCTTCCGACTGCACTTGATCCAAATCCCTCAGTTGCCTGCCTATCCATAACATTTACTATTCCACTGGTCTTGCTGAATTGAATGGATTCTCAACCCCTTGCCTTGGACATTAATCTTTTGTTGTTCAAATGCTATTGAAACATATAAGATTATTAATGATTGGACACACAGAAGCAGAAGCAGAAAATATGTTCCCGATGGTGGGGTAGTCTAGAACAAGGGAGCCACAGTTTAAGAATAAAGGGTAGGCCAT
>NC_073389.1:52548852-52551352 GCF_028641065.1 Leucoraja erinaceus
GTAACTCAGCGAGACAGGCACCATCTCTGGAGGGAAGGAATGGGTGACGTTTCGGGTTGAGATCCTCATTCACACTGAGTGTCAGGGGAGTGGGAAACGAGAGATAGATCCATCTATATCACCGTCGATATCTCTAGTTTCCTTTTCCCCTGACTCTCAGTCCGAAAGGTCTCGGCTTGAAACGCCACCTATTCCTTTTCTCCAGAGATGATACCCGACCCACTGAGTTACTGCAGGATTTCGTGTCTATCTTAATGATGCTTGGATTAGCGGGTTTCAGCTGCAAGGAGGGGTTTTGTGTCTAACTTCGGTGAATCACCTGAAGGTCCTGAAGTTAACTGATGCATTTCAAGAGAGAGTTGGATGTAGCTCTGAGGGCAGCAACTCTACCACTGAGACTACAGATACACCACAGTCACAGTCATACCTTTCACCCAGAGAGTTGTGAATCTGTGGAATTCTCTGCCACAGAAGACAGTGGAGGACAATTCACTGGATGTTTTCAAGAGATAGATATAGCTCTTCAAGCTAACAGAATCAAGGGCTATGGGGAGAAAGCAGGAACAGGGTACTGATTGTGGATGATCAGCCATGATCATATTGAATGGCAGTGCGCGCTCGAAGGGCCGAATGGCCTATTCATGCTCCTATTCCGTATGTTTCTATGTGAGTGAACAATCACATTGCAAGATTACAATTTCAAAAGCAGTCAGATCAGCATCATATTCTGAATATCATTTGCTGAGAGAATGGAGCGGCTGGGCTTGTACACTCTGGAATTTAGAAGGATGAGAGGAGATCTTATTGAAACATATAAGATTATTAAGGGTTTGGACACGCTAGAAGCGGGAAACATGTTCCCAACATGGGGGAGTCCAGAACCAGGGGCCACAGTTTAAGAATAAGGGGTAAGCCATTTAGAACGGAGATGAGGAAACACTTTTTCACACAGAGAGTTGTGAGTCTGTGGGATTCTCTGCCTCAGAGGGCGGCGGAGGCCAGTTCTCTGGATACTTTCAAGAGAGAGCTAGATAGGGCTCATGAAGATAGCGGAGTCAGGGGATATGGGGAGAAGGCAGGAACGGGGTACTGATTGGGGATGATCAGCCATGATCACGTTGAATGGTGGTGCTGGCTCAATAGACAATAGACAATAGGTGCAGGAGTAGGCAATTCGGCCCTTCGAGCCAGCACCGCCATTCAATGTGGTTGAAGGGCCGAATGGCCTACTCCTGCACCTATTATCTATGAAATCAGGCTTAATGAACAGAATAGGAGGATGAGGGGTGATGTTATTGAGGTCCGGAGAGGATGTTTCCACTAGTGGTAGTCTAGGACTAGAGGTCATAGCCTCAGAATTAAAGGATTTGTTTACTTATCAAGAATCTATCCAGCTCCGCCTTAAAAATATCCATTGACTTGGCCTCCACAGCCTTCAGTGGCAAAGAATTCCACAGATTCACCACCCTCTGACTAAAGAAATTCCTCCTCATCTACTTCCGAAAGGATTGTCCTTTAATTCGGAGGCTGTGACCTCTAGTCCTAGACTCTCCCACTAGTGGAAATATCCTCTCCACATCCACTCTATCCAGGCCTTTCACTATTCTGTACGTTTCTATGAGGTACCCCATCATCCTTCTCCCAGTAGTGGGACATACAGGACAGGGGAAAGCATTCTGACTTCAACACAAATTCACGGGTCATAGGAGCATGAGTAGGCCATTTGGCCCACCGAGCCTACTCTGCCATTCATTCGTGGCTGATCTATCTTTCCCTCTCAACCCCATTCTCCTGCCTTCCCCCCATAACCCCTGACACCCGTACTGATCACATATCCGCCAATCTTTCAAGAGAGAGCTAGATAGGGCTCTTAAAGATAGCGGAGTCAGGGGATATGGGGAGAAGGCAGGAACGGGGTACTGATTGGGGATGATCAGCCATGATCACAATAAATGGCGGTGCTGGCACGAAGGGCCGAATGGCCTACTCCAGCACCTATTGTTTATTGTCTATTGTCACACTTGTCTGCCTTCCACATTTGATTAAAAAATGCTTGGGTAGAAATACTGATTAATGGGCCGTGGGAGAGAAAATACAAATCTCTTTCCAATGTGAAAAAACACAGCCGGAGACTGAAGTGTTGAAATTCTTCCTGTCAGTAGTAGCCCCTTGGGTAGGCTGGCATCAATTTCCTATCCCCACTGCACTAATATGTTTATTTTTAATTAGCTGGTGAGGAAGTGGGGCGGGGAAATCCTTCCACGGCTCAAACCGAACAATGATGTCGAGCTTGTTTTCCTAGTGTGAAATGAAGCTGCGCAGGTTTGGAGTGATATGGACCAAACGCAGGCAGGTGGGACTCGCTTAGCTGGGACATGTTGGCCGGCGTGGGCAAGTTGGGCCAAAGGGCCTGTTTCCACACTGTATCACTCTGTGTGTATCAATCTGAATTCTCTGCCACAGAAGGTCGTTGAGGCCAGTTCATTGGCTATATTTAAGA
>NC_073389.1:52556352-52661352 GCF_028641065.1 Leucoraja erinaceus
CACGGGGAGAACGTACAAACTGCGTACGGACAGCACCCGTGGTCGGAATCGAACCCGGGTCTCTGGCGCTGCAAGCTCTGTAAGGCAGCAACTCTACCGCTGCGCCACCATGACACCTCTTTCAAGTGTGGTCATTGTTGGTCTACCATCAGTTCAGTTATCAGACGGTTATTGTCACGTATATCGAGTTACAGTGAAAAGCTTTTGTTGCGTGCTAACCAGTCAGCGGAAAGACACCACACGATTTCAATCCAGCCGTTCGAGGTGTACAGATACACGCTAGGGATATAACGTTTAGTGCAAGGTTTTTTTGTCCGATGGGAGAGGGGAGAAGAGGGAGTGGCCAGGGCACGACTCGAGGCAGCATGAGGTATAAATGGAGTCAACGGAAGGTCGGTCGGTCGGTCTGTGTGACGGTCTGGGCTGCGTCCACAATTCGCGGCAATTTCTTGCGTTCTTGGATGGAGCTGTTCCCGAACCGAGCTGGGATGCATCCCGTTAAATATGTATGCTCATTGTTGGCCTATCTTGGTATGTCCACCACTGCTGACTGCTCACCTCAATTCCTGGCTGGGATGACATCTCTGACCTAATGATCTACTTTGATTTAAGATGCCAAGAAACTGCAATTGGTTAATGATCCAATGAACCCTGACACAAACCACTCCTGGTTTAAAGTGAGACACAGCGTGCTGGAGTAACTCATACGTTCATAAGTGATAGGAGCAGAATTAGGCCATTCGGCCCATCAAGTCCACTCCGCCATTCAATCATGCCTGACCTATCTTTCCCTCTCAACCCCATTCTCCTGCCTTCTCCCCATATCCCCTGACACCCGTACTAATCAATACCATACAACTCAGCAGGTCAGGCAGCATCGCTGGAGAACATGGATAGGTGACGAAGGACAGGATTCTTCTCCAGACTGATTGTGGTTGGGGACGGAGGGGAAATCATTGACCATTAATCATTCATCATTGATTATTGATCATTGATCCCAACCTTCACTAGGCTTCTTGCTATTGAGGGAGTGCAGCGTAGGCTTACAAGGTTAATTCCCGGGATGGCGGGACTGTCATATGCTGAGAGAATGGAGCGGTTGGGCTTGTACACTCTGGAATTTAGAAGGATGAGGGGGATCTTATTGAAACATATAAAATTATTAAGGGTTTGGACACGCTAGAGGCGGGAAACATGTTCCCGATGTTGGGGGAGTCCAGAACCAGAGGCCACAGTTTAAGAATAAGGAGTAAGCCATTTAGAACGGAGATGAGGAAACACTTTTTCACACAGAGAGTTGTGAGTCGGTGGAATTCTCTGCCTCAGAAGGCGGTGGATGCTTTCAAGAGAGAGCTAGATAGAGCTCTTAAAGATAGCGGAGTCAGGGGATATGGGGAGAAGACAGGAACAGGGTACTGATTGGGGATGATCAGCCGTGATCACGGTGAATGGTGTTGCTGGCTCAATAGACAATAGCCATAGGGGCAGGAGTAGGCCATTCGATCGTTCGAGCCAGCACCGACATTCAATGTGATTGAAGGGCCGAATGGCCTACTCCTGCACCCATTGTCTATTGTCTATTGTCTATGGTCTATTGTCAATGAATCAGGCTTAATGAACAGAATAGGAGGATGAGGGCTGATGTTATTGAGATGTATAAAATCATGAGTAGAATCGATCAGATGGATGTATATAGTGGGAGAACCAGAGGGCACAGGTTTAAGGTGAAGTGGGAAAGATTGTATAGGAACCGGAAGGGTAACTTTTTAACGCAAAGGGTGGTGGGCCTATGGAACGAGCTACAGGAGGAGGTAGTTGATGCAGGGATGATGGCAATGTTTAAGAGGCAATTATGAGAAGAACTTTTTACACACAGAGAGTGGTGAATCTCTGGAACTCTCTGCCACAGAGGGTAGTCGAGGCCAGTTAATTGGCTATATTTAAGAGGGAGTTAGATGTGGCCCTTGTGGCTAAAGGGATCAGAGGGTATGGAGAGAAGGCAGGTACGGGATACTGAGTTGGATGATCAGCCATGATCATATTGAATGGCGGTGCAGGCTCGAAGGGCCGAATGGCCTACTCCTGCACTTAATTTCTATGTTTCTATTAGACAGGTGCATGGATAGGACTGGTTTAAAGGGATATGGACCAAATGCAGGCATATGGGTCTAGTTTAGATGGGACATGATGGTCGATTGCTTATTGCATACAGTTTTGGTCTCCTAATCTGAGAAAAGACATTCTTGCCATAGAGGGAGTATAGAGAAGGTTCACCAGACTGATTCCTGTGATGTCAGGACTTTCATATGAAGAAAGACTGGATAGACTCGGCTTGTACTCGCTAGAATTTAGAAGATTTAGGGGGGGATCTTATAGAAACTTACAAAATTCTTAAGGAGTTGGACAGGCTAGATGCAGGAAGATTGTTCCCGATGTTGGGGAAGTCCAGAACAAGGGTCCACAGTTCAAGGATAAGGGGGAAATCTTTTAGGACCGAGATGAGAAAAAACATTTTTCACGCAGAGAGTGGTGAATCTCTGGAACTCTCTGCCACAGAAGATAGTTGAGGCCACAGTTCATTGGCTATATTTAAGAGGGAGTTAGATGTGGCCCTTGTGGTTAAAGGGATCAGGGGGTATGGAGAGAAGGCAGGTACAAGATACTGAGTTGGATGATCAGTCATGATCATATTGAACGGCAGTGCAGGCTCGAAGGGCCGAATGGCCTACTCCTGCACCTATGTTTCTATGTTTCTATGTGTGGGCTGAAGGGCCTGTTTCTACACTGTATGCCTCAAACTCTATGAGTCTAACAGATCTCTGAGGTGCATGGCCCCAACATCGGGTTGCCAAATCAGCATATGAAGCAGAAGTTTGCAAGAGATGTCAAAGTTTACCATTATATTAATAAAGGCATAATGCAGACCCTTTAAAAAAAACAGATGGGAATAGTATTGGAAATGAAAATAAGGAAATGGCGGACATTGAGTAATTACTTTGTGGCAGTTTTTTTTTTCGCGAGAGAGGAAGAGAATAATATACCTGAACATACCGAGGAAATCTATTATGAATCGGGGGGGAACGGAGCCCGTGAAAAGAAACGCAGGTGACAGGAAGGTTTAAAGAAATAATGGCACAGGGAGCACCAACAAATCCCTGTGACCCTGAAAAGGAAGCAACTGAGGAAATTGCCGATAGTTTCACCGCAATCTTCCAAAAACGCTGTCAGTTTGGGAATCACTTCTGCTGATTAGATAATTGCGAAAGAGACTGGGTTATTAACGAGAGGTGGGAGAAAAATAGGTGAGGGATTTACGGGCCCTGTTGCTTTGGGGAGTTTATCAGGATCCAAAATTAAGGACAGGGTGAGTGAGCTCTTTAAAAGGAAATTTGAGATGATTCGAGGAACGAACATGGATTAGAGCAGAACGGGCCCAGCGTAACAAAATTAATTGAATTTCTTTTTGAGGAAAGTAACTAAAGTCGACCTGGGGAATATCTGTGGGTGTAATTTATACGCGCTAGCAAAGGCAATCGCATAAGCACTTGGTAGTCGAGATCACTGCAAAACTCCAGCAATTAGAGGGAAATGCCTGATCTGGTTAAGACATTAGAAATAAAAGTGTAAGGTAAACAGATAAATGAATTCAAGATGGAAGGAAGTGGATATTTAACTTATTTATAAGATGTGGTTATTGCTGGCAGAGTCCGGAGTTATTCCCAATCTTTCGTTATCCCCCGAGAACGCGATTCGCAAAGGATAAACTGAGGAAATAAGCTATAGTTGTGTCGTGGGGAGATTAGTATAGGTCTAAAACTTATCTCGTTGGAAATGTCTTGTTACCAAAATAAATCTTCCAAAAAAAACGCTGTCAGTTTGGGAATCGCTTCTGCTGATTAGATAATTGCGAAAGAGACTGGGTTATTAACGAGAGGTGGGAGAAAAATAGGTGAGGGATTTACGGGCCCTGTTGCTTTGGGGAGTTTATCGGGATCCAAAATTAAGGACAGGGTGAGTGAGCTCTTTAAAAGGAAATTTGAGATGATTCGAGGAACGAACATGGATTAGAGCAGAACGGGCCCAGCGTAACAAAATTAATTGAATTTCTTTTTGAGGAAAGTAACTAAAGTCGACCTGGGGAATATCTGTGGGTGTAATTTATACGCGCTAGCAAAGGCAATCGCATAAGCACTTGCTAGTCGAGATCACTGCAAAACTCCAGCAATTAGAGGGAAATGCCTGATCTGGTTAAGACATTAGAAATAAAAGTGTAAGGTAAACAGATAAATGAATTCAAGATGGAAGGAAGTGGATATTTAACTTATTTATAAGATGTGGTTATTGCTGGCAGAGTCCGGAGTTATTCCCAATCTTTCGTTATCCCCCGAGAACGCGATAGTGCACTGCTTTCTAATACCCCTGTCCCACTGTACGAGTTCATTCCACGAGCTCGCCCGAGTTTGCGCTGATTCGAACTCGGAGATTTACGGTAATGGCCGCTCGTCGATACTCGGGGCTCTCGTGGACATTTTTCATCATGTTGAAAAATCTTCACGCGTCTTCCCGTGCTTACCTGCTGTTAGTGAGTCTTCCCGAGTACCTGCCGTTAGCGCTAAGAGACGTCCCCGAGCTCCGACGTACCCGCTACGTTCATTCTCCGTGCTTACCACGAGTTTGATTTTTTTTAAAGTCGGGAGTGCTCTTGGAATGAACTTGCACCGTGGGACAGGGCTATTAGGCTGTTGTTGGCTCTGTTCTGAAGGCGCTTTCTTCGACACACGAGGGGCAATTTACAATTTACCGAAGCCGATTAACCTACAAACCTAGTAGGAAAGAACTGCAGATGCTGGTAAAATCTAAGGTAGACACAAAATGCTGGAGTAACTCAGCAGGCGAGAAGGAATCTCCGGAGAGAAGGAATGGGCGACGTTTCGGGACTTTTTCACCCAGAGAGTGGTGAGTCTGTGGAATTCTCTGCCTCAGAGGGCGGTGGAGGCCGGTTCTCTGGATAATTTCAAGAGAGAGCTAGATAGGGTTCTTAAAGATAGCAGTCAGGGGATATGGGGAGAAGGCAGGAACGGGGTACTGATTGGGGATAATCAGCCATGGGAATTCTCTGCCACAGAAAGTAGTTGAGGCCACAGTTCATTGGCTATATTTAAGAGGGAGTTAGATGTGGCCCTTGCAGCAAAAGGGATCAGGGGGTATGGAGAGAAGGCAGTTACAGGATAGTGAGTTGGATGATCAGCCATGATCATATTGAATGGTGGTGCTGGCTCGAATGGGGCCGAATGGCCTACTCCTGCACCTATTGTCTATTGAGGCAGTCTGAAGAAGGGTCTGCACCCGAAACGTCTCCAGAGATGCTGCCTCACCTGCTGAGTTAACCCGCAAACCTGTTCGCCTTTCAAGTGTAGGAGGAAACCGGAGATCCCGGAGAAAACCCACGCGGTCACAGGGAGAAGGTATAAACACCGTACAGACAGCACCCATGGTCAGGATCGAACCTGGGTTTCTGGCGCTGTAAGGCAGCAACACTCCCGCTGCGCCATCGTGCCGCCCCACGGAATACTGTGTTTACAAATCAGTTGCAAGTTAGAATTCCAGTGTTCCGTTTTTGGTACAGGTGACAATAAAACACTCGCGCCTCTTGACTCTCTTGAGATAGATACAGCGCGGAAACAGGCCCGTCATCACTGGGGAGGATGTACAAACTCCGTACAGACAGCATCGAACCTAGGTCTCTGGTGCTGTGAGGCAGCAACTCTACCGCAGTGCCACAGTGCCACTCTGGACAATATTCTGCAGCTACTTGCCAGGAATAATACTGAGTGGATCTGGGATCACCATTCAAGAGTAAGATAGGATGAAAAATATCTCCTCTCAGTGAGTAGCGACTAATACAGACCAGTTAGTCTAACATCGGTAGTGGGGAAAACTGCTAGAGTCAGTTATTAAAGATGGGATAGCAGCACATTTGGAAAGTGGTGAAATCATTGGACAAAGTCAGCATGGATTTACGAAAGGTAAATCATGTCTGACAAATCTTATAGAATTTTTCGAGGATGTAACTAGTAGCGTGGATAGTGGAGAACCAGTGGATGTGGTGTATCTGGACTTCCAGAAGGCTTTCGACAAGGTCCCACATAAGAGATTAGTATACAAACTTAAAGCACACGGCATTGGGGGTTCAGTATTGATGTGGATAGAGAACTGGCTGGCAAACAGGAAGCAAAGAGTAGGAGTAAACGGATCCTTTTCACAATGGCAGGCAGTGACTAGAGGGGTACCGCAAGGCTCAGTGCTGGGACCCCAGCTATTTACAATATATATTAATGATCTGGATGAGGGAATTGAAGGCTCCAAGTTTGCAGATGACACTAAGCTGGGGGCAGTGTTAGCTGTGAGGAGGATGCTAGGAGACTGCAAGGTGACTTGGATAGGCTGGGTGAGTGGGCAAATGTTTGGCAGATGCAGTATAATGTGGATAAATGTGAGGTTATCCATTTTGGTGGCAAAAACGGGAAAGCAGACTATTATCTAAATGGTGGCCGATTGGGAAAGGGGGAGATGCAGCGAGATCTGGGTGGCATAGTACACCAGTCATTGAAGGTAGGCATGCAGGTGCAGCAGGCAGTAAAGAAAGCGAATGGTATGTTAGCTTTCATTGCAAAAGGATTTGAGTATAGGAGCAGGGAGGTTCTACTGCAGTTGTACAGGGTCTTGGTGAGACCACACCTGGAGTATTGCGTACAGTTTTGGTCTCCATATCTGAGGAAGGACATTATTGCCATAGAGGGAGTGCAGAGACGGTTCACCAGACTGATTCCTGGGATGTCAGGACTGTCATATGAAGAAAGACTGGATAGACTTGCTTTATACTCTCTAGAATTTAGGAGATTGAGAGGGGATCTTATAGAAACTTACAAAATTCTTAAGGGGTTGGACAGGCTAGATGCAGGAAGATTGTTCCCGATGTTAGGGAAGTCCAGGACAAGGGGTCACAGCTTAAGGATAAGGGGGAAATCCTTTAAAACCGAGATGAGAAGAACTTTTTTCACACAGAGAGTGGTGAATCTCTGGAACTCTCTGCCACAGAGGGTAGTTGAGGCCAGTTCATTGGCTATATTTAAGAGGGAGTTAGATGTGGCCCTTGTGGCTAAGGGGATCAGGGGGTATGAAGAGAAGGCAGGTACGGGATACTGAGTTGGATGATCAGCCATGATCATATTGAATGGCGGTGCAGGCTTGAAGGGCCGAATGGCCTACTCCTGCACCTAATTTCTATGTTTCTATATGTAATCTCCAAGGATCTGTGGAAGATGCTGTGACAATTACATTGAGGGGTGAGACAGATAAATTTGTGGACTTCCACGAGATCATAACTTCTGGGAGCAGAATTAGTCCCTTCGGTCGTGGCTGACCACGGGTGTCTCCAGGGCGCTAGTCCCTATGTGGAGGACGCCTGTGCGTGACTTTTGTTCAACGTGGGGAGACTGGTGCACAGACAGCCGCCCCACGGTCCTTGACAGATCTGGGTCAGGATCCAGTGGCATGGAGTCCAAGACGATCGGAGACCCTTTTCTGCGGCAGCCTTCATCCGCCTTCCCAGCCGTTGTGACGTTAGCTCCACTAAGGTCAGCCATCGTCCTCCGCCTGTTCCACCGTTGAGGTCTTGGTTGGATTGCTCTTTGTCAGAGACCTCCCCCACCTCGACCTTACCGCCATGGGTGACCCCACCAGGAGCATCACTCCAGACGGCATCGATCTCAGGATCTCAGGTCCACACAAGCTTCTCCACCACGACAAGGTGACAATCCACAGAGAAGTACACAAAACCGAATTAACCTAAACTAATCTGTTTATCTTATTTCTTACATTCTTATACTGATATTCATAAGTTCATAAGTTTTACGAGCAGTGTTAGGCCATTGGGCCCATTGTCTACTCTACCATTCAATCATGGCTGATCTATCTTTCCATCCCAATCCCATTCTCCTGCCTTCTCCCCATAACCCCTGACACACACACAAATCAAAGAGTCCGTCAATCTCCACATTAAAAATATCCATTGACTTGGCCTCCGCAGCCGCCTGTGGCAATGAATTCCACAGATTCACCACCCACTGGCTGAAAAATTCCTCCTCATCTCCTTTCGAAAGCTACATCCATCTATTCTGAAGCTTTGACCTCTGGTCCAAGACTCTCCCACTAGTGCAAACATCCTCTCCACGTCCACTCTATTGAGACCTTTCACATAGAAACATAGAAACATAGAAATTAGGTGTGGGAGTAGGCCATTCGGCCCTTCGAGCCTGCACCGCCATTCAATATGATCATGGCTGATCATCCAACTCAGTATCCCGTACCTGCCTTCTCTCCATACCCTCTGATCCCCTTAGCCACAAGGGCCACATCTAACTCCCTCTTAAATATAGCCAATGAACTGGCCTCAACTACCCTCTGTGGCAGAGAGTTCCAGAGATTCACCACTCTCTGTGTGAAAAAAGTTCTCCTCATCTCGGTTTTAAAGGATTTCCCCCTTATCCTTAAGCTGTGACCCCTTGTCCTGGACTTCCCCAACATCGGGAACAATCTTCCTGCATCTAGCCTGTCCAACCCCTTAAGAATTTTGTAAGTTTCTATAAGATCCCCTCTCAATCTCCTAAATTCTAGAGAGTATAAACCAAGTCTATCCAGTCTTTCTTCATAAGACAGTCCTGACATCCCAGGAATCAGTCTGGTGAACCTTCTCTGCACTCCCTCTATGGCAATAATGTCCTTCCTCAGATTTGGAGACCAAAACTGCACGCAATACTCCAGGTGTGGTCTCACCAAGACTACTCAGTAAGTTTCATTGAGATCCCTCCATCATCCTTCCAAACTCCAGCGCATACAGGCCCAGTGTCGACACACGCTCCTCATATGTTAACACGATGTGTGGGACTCTTTACAATAAAAAAACCTCAGTTGCCAGCATAAATCTTTGCTTGCCGAGGGTATAAAAGGATATTGAACTAAGGCAGGTGGCGGGAGTTGGTTTACAGGGCAAACATTGTCTTGTGGAGTGTCAGTTGTGGCCTGAGGGCCTCTTCCCTAAGATTTCACATTGCACTTGGTTCAATGCTATCAGTGACAGGAACGTGCCAAACTTAAAAGGATCTGATGTGCTTCCTCGAGGAAGGGGAACACTGGATCATTTGTCAGGGTGGGCATTTGGTAAAAGAGATGGTAAATTAATATGTGTGTTTAATTTGCCGGGGAGGAAAGCAATTTTGTTTCTCATGTCTAAAGTCTAGATATTTTTCATTGACTTTAGAGATGCATCAGGGAAGCAGGCCCTTCGGCCCGATGAGTCTATGCCGACCCGTGATCTCCCGGTACACTAGGACTATCCTACACTCTAGGGACAATTTTACAATTTCACCAGAGCCAATTAACATAGAAACATAGAAATTAGGTGCAGGAGTAGGCCATTCGGCCCTTCGACCTACAACACTGTACATAGAAACATAGAAACATAGACAATAGGTGCAGGAGTAGGCCATTCGGCCCTTCGAGCCTGCACCGCCATTCAATATGATCATGGCTGATCATCCAACTCAGTATCCTGTACCTGCCTTCTCTCCATACCCCCTGATCCCTTTAGCCACAAGGGCCACATCTAACTCCCTCTTAAATATAGCCAATGAACTGTGGCCTCAACTACCTTCTGTGGCAGAGAATTCCAGAGATTCACCACTCTCTGTGTGAAAAATGTTTTGCTCATCTCGATCCTAAAAGATTTCCCCCTTATCCTTAAACTGCGACCCCTTGTTCTGGACTTCCCCAACATCGGGAACAATCTTCCTGCATCTAGCCTGTCCAACCCCTTAAGAATTTTGTAAGTTTCTATAAGATCTCCCCTCAATCTTCTAAATTCTATCGAGTACAAGCCGAAATTAGAGTAGAGTACAAGCACGTCTTTAATTGTACGTGTGGGAGGAAACCGGAGCACCCGGAGAAATCCAAGAATGGGAATTTGGATAAACTTATAGTCAACTTTGAGCGAGTATAAAACTTATAACCTGTCCCTTTACCTCCCTCCTTTGACTCCATCCAAGGACCCCGACAGTCTTTCCGGAGTGAGGCAGAGGTTCAGCTGCACCTCCTCCAACCTCATCTACTGTATCCGCTGTTCCAAGCGTCAACTTCTCCACATCGGCGAGACCAAGCGCAGGCTCGGTGAACACCTCCGCTCAGTCCGTCTTAACCAACCTGATCTCCCGGTTGCTCAGCACTTCAACTCCCCCTCCCATTCCCAATCTGACCTTTTCTGTCCTGGGCCTCCTCCATTGTCAGAGTGAGGCCAGGGCAAATTGGAGGAACAGCACCTCATATATCGCTTGGGTAGTTTACACCCCAGCGGTGTGAACATTGACTTCTCTAACTTCAGATAGCCCTTGCTTTATCTCTCTCTCTATCCCCTTCCCCTTCCCAGTTCTCCCACTAGTCTTACTGTCTCCGCCTACATTCTTTCCTTGTCCCGCCCCCTCCCCTAACATCAGTCTAAAGAAGGGTCTGGCCCCGAAACATCGCCTGTTCCTTCTCTCCATTGATGCTGCCTGTCCCGCTGAGTTACTCCAGCATTTAGTGTCTACCTAGTATAAAACTAATGGGCTGAAGAGCCTCCTGTAATTTTGTGATGTTTACAATTTCATAATGTTCAATTTTCCAAGATTAGTGCATGTTAAACCTTTCTGAATGAAAGGAATATGGGCAGTTTAAGTGAGTACCAGTTCCTTGAAAGCCTCATCACAGATAGATAGGGTGGTCAAAAAGGCTTTAGGAAAATTGGCCCACATCAGTCGGAGTATTGAGTATAGAGGATGGGAGGTCATGTTGCAGTTGTATATGGCATTGCTGAGGGCACATTTAGAGTGTCTGAAGAAGGGTTTCGGCCCGAGACGTTGCCTATTTCCTTCGCTCCATAGATGCTGCCGCACCCGCTGAGTTTCTCCAGCACTTTTGTCTACCTTCGATTTTCCAGCATCTGCAGTTCCTTCTTAAACATTCAGAGTATTGTGTTCAGTTTTGGACACCGTGTTTCAGGAAAGATGTTGCCAAGCTGGAAAGGGTGCCGAGACGATTTGCAAGGATGTTGCCAGGTCTCGAGTGCCTGAGCTACAGGGAGAGGCTGAGCAGGCTAAGACTCTACTCTTAGAGAGCGTAGATAATGGATGAGGGGTGATCTTATAGAGGTGTACAAAACCAAGAGAGGAATAGATCGGGTAGAGTCCCTTGACCGGAGTAGGGGAATCGAGAACAAGAGGACACAGGATTATGGTGATTGAGAAAAGTTTTAATAGGAACTTGAGGGGTAACTTTTTTACACAGAGGGTGGTGGGTATATGGAACGAGCTGCCGGAGAAGGTAGTTGAAGCAGGTATATTGCAACATTTAAGAAACATTTAGACAGTTACGTGTATAGGACGTGTTTGGAACGATAGGCGCAAACGCAGGCATGAGAGACAAGTGCAGTTTGGTTTAGTTTAGTTTTTTGTCACGTGTACTGAGGTACAGTGGAAAGCTTTTGTTGCGCGCTAAAAAGTCAGCTTAAATACAATACATGATTACAATCGAGCCATTCACAGTGTACAGATACATGACAAAAGCAGGTTCCCGGAGGTTTTTGTCAGTCTCCCTACCTGCTTCCACTACCTGCAACCTCCGGCAACCACCTGCAACCTCTGGGAACCGCACGGAAACCTTGGGTGGGGCGCAAAGTCTCCAGAGGTTTCCGTAGTGGGACAGGGGCATGTATGATTCTGACTCGATGAATTAACTGCAGCACATTAAAAGCTATTGCAATATAGAAACATAGAAAATAGGTGCAGGAGTAGGCCATTCGGCCACTTGGAGCCAGCACCGCCAGTCAATAAACTAAGTTACGGAGATAGGTTGAATAAGTTAGGTCTTTATTCTCTGGAGCGCAGAAGGTTAAGGGGGGACCTGATAGAGGTCTTTAAAATGATGAGAGGGATAGACAGAGTTGATGTGGACAAGCTTTTCCCTTTGAGAATAGGGAAGATTCAAACAAGAGGACATGACTTCAGAATTAAGGGACAGAAGTTTAGGGGTAATATGAGGGGGAACTTCTTTACTCAGAGAGTGGTAGCGGTGTGGAATGAGCTTCCAGTGGAAGTGGTGGAGGCAGGTTCATTGGTATCATTTAAAAATAAATTGGATAGGCATATGGATGAGAAGGGAATGGAGGGTTATGGTATGAGTGCAGGCAGGTGGGACTAAGGGGGAAAAAAATTTGTTCGGCACGGACTTGTAGGGCCGAGATGGCCTGTTTCCGTGCTGTAATTGTTATATGGTTATATGGTTAATATGATCATGGCTGATCATCCAGAATCAGAACCCCGTTCCTGCTTTCTCCTCACATTCCCTTGATTCAATATAATGGATATATTTAATATTTAAATGGATGTGGATCTTCCGCCAAAGGAAACTAACAGCACCAGGTGGGTGATCAATTAATACTCCACCATTTATCCTCTGACACTGTTAACCTTTCTGGAACTCATTTGAAATTGAAAATGAGGAATTAAGCTGAGAAAAATATGACAACAGATGCTATTTACAGTTTACAATCGCACACCGTCAAATCATTTTTTGATTGAGAAATCCTCTAAAACCCACTCTGTATTGAACATTTGTAATTGTAATCTGCGGGTCTTCTAATATTACATTTGGATGTTGGCCAGACCTTGGGGGCCTCCAGCACTTGCAATAGATGTGAGATGTGAGTTTCTCCCTTTTTTTCCTCAAAGTAAATTTCCATATGCGGCACAATTTTTTATTTCTTTCTTTCTGCCAATGCCATTCATCATTCTCCTCCTCTTCAATATCAGGCTGTGTCCCCAGCCATGGCTCACCACTGCCCAGCGTGTATCTGAAGAGTCGCAGATTGACACAGTGTGGAAACAGGCCCTTCGGCCCAACATGCCCACATGCCCCATCTACACTACACCTAGTCCCGCCTGTCTGCATTTGGTCCATATCCCTCCAAACCTGTCCTACCCCCCCTCAATTAGAAGATTGAGGGGGGGGGATCTTGTAGAAACTTACAACATTCTTAAGGGGTTGGACAGGCTAGATGCAGGAAGATTGTTCCCGATGTTGGGGAAGTCCAGAACAAGGGGTCGCAGTTTAAGGATAAGGGGGAAATCTTTTAGGACTGAGATGAGAAAAACATTTTTCACCCAGAGAGTGGTGAATCTGTGGAATTCTCTGCAACAGAAGGTAGTTGAGGCCACAGTTCATTGGCTATATTTAAGAGGGAGTTAGATGTGGCCCTTGTGGCTAAAGGGATCAGGGAGTATGGAGAGAAGGCAGGTACAGGATACTGAGTTGGATGATCAGCCATGATCATATTGAATGGCGGTGCAGGCTCGAAGGGCCAATTGGCCTACTCCTGCACCTATTTTCTATGTTTCTATGTTTCTATGTTTCTATCCATGTACATTTCTAACTGTTTGTTAAAGGTTGAGATAGTCCCTACCTCAACTACCTCCTCTGGCAGCTCGTTTCATACACCCACCACCCTTTGTTAGAAAATGTTACCCCTCAGATTCCTATTAAATCTTTCCCCCTAACCTTAAACCTCTGTCCTCTGGTCCTCGATTCCCCTACTCAGGGCAAGAGACTCTGCATCTATCCGATCTGTTCATCTCATGATTTTATACACCTCTATAAGATCACCCCTCATCCTCCTGCACTCCATGGATTAGAGACCCAGCCTGCTCAACCTCTCCCTATAGCTCAGACCAACTAGTCCTGGCAACATCCCCGTAAATCTTCTCATCTGGTCCTCGATTCACTTACTCTGGGCAAGAGATCACGATTCCTTTAACTCTAAGAACTAAATCAAACTCTCTCTCGAAAACATCAAGCCAATGGGGCCTCCACTGCCTTCTGTGGCAGAGAAATCCTCAGATTCACAGCTCTCTGGGTGAGTTTAGTTTTTAGTTTTATATTTTTCAATTTACAGTGTGGAAACAGGCCCTTCAGCCCGCTGAGTCCACGCCGACCATCGATCACGTGTTCACACTAGTTCCATGTTATCCAAGTTCCGCTCTCTACACAGAAACCTATTGGTCTACCAATTAGCCTGCACTTCTTTGGGATGTGGGAGGAAACCGGAGCACCCGGATAAAAACCTGCGTGGTCACCTGGGAGAACGTGCAAACTCCGCCCAGGCAGCGCCCGTGGCCAGGATCGAACCCGGGTCTCTGGCGCTGTGAGGCAGCAACTCTGCCGCTGTGCCACCGCGCCGCCCTGCGTTGTAAGCACCTCCATCACCTCCTTCGGCAGCTCGTTCCATCTACCCACCGCCCTGTTTGAAAAGCATCCCCATTTAATCTATCCCCTCCCAATTTAAAGCTATGCTCCATGGAAAGGGAGTGTGATCACTCACCTTATCCCTGCCCTTCATGATTCCATTAACACCTACAAGGTCATCCCAAAGCCTCCTTCACTCCAGGGTAAGCAGCCCCAACCTATCGAGTCTCCCTAAATCACTTCGCTCTGTTTCGACCCTGACGGCGGGTGCTGTCTGTACGTTCTCCCTGTGACCGCGTGCGTTTACTCCGGGTGCTCCCGTTTCCTCCCACATTCTAAAGGCGTACAGGTTTGTAGGTTAATTGGCTTTGGCAATAGACAATAGACAATAGACAATAGGTGCAGGAGTAGGCCATCTGGCCCTTTGAGCCAGCACCGCCATTCATTGTGATCATGGCTGATCATTCCCAATCTGTACCCCGTTCCTGCCTTCTCCCCATATCCCCTGACTCCGCTATCTTTAAGAGCACTTTCTAACTCTTGAAAGCATCCAGAGAATTGGCTTCTGAGACAGAGAATTCCACAGATTCACATCCCTCCGTGTGAAAACGGTTTTTCCTCATCTCTGTTCTAAATGGCTTAAACTGTGGCCCTAATTTCTTCTTATTCTTAAACTCAGGCAGCATCTTGTGGGAAAAATGATTCAGGTCTGGGAACCTTCATCAGAACTTCTTAAGAATAATCAGAATTGTCCTTTGTGTGTGTAGGATAGTGTTGGTTAAAGAGGTCATTGCTGTACAGCACGTCTCGGTGCGCTGAAGGACCTGTTTTTTGCTGTATCTGTAAACTCAGGCAACTGAACCATCCTACCACAACCAGAGAGAAGTGCTGAACTACTATCTACCTTATCCGTGACCCTCGGACTATCTTTGATCGGACTTTGCTGGCTTTACCTTGCACTAAACGCTATTCCCTTACCATGTATCTACACGCTGTAAATGGCTCGATTGTAATCATGTTCTGCCTTTCCGCAGACTGGTTGGCACGCAACAAAAACTTTTCACTGTACCTCAGTACACGTGACAATAAACTGAAGGTCGGCACAAAATGCTGGTGTTAAGGGCCTGTCTCACTTGGGCGTCATTTGCGCGTCATTTACATGTCACGACGCATGGCGCGCGCGACGTGACGCGCACGTGATGCGCGCATGGTGGGCATTACGCACGCATGATGCGTGGTGACGCAGGCAGTAACGCGCAGTCGCGCACGGCGCCCCAGGATTTTGGGATGTGCAAAATCTTCGCCTGCCATCTGCGTGACGCGCAAATGACGCCCAAGTGGGGCAGGCCCTTAACTCAGCGGGTGAGGCAGCATCTCTGGAGAGAAGGAATGGGCGACGTTTCGGGTCGAGACCCTTCTTAAGACTGACAATAAACTTTTTGACAATAAACTGAAATTAAAAAAATTTGTTCGGCATGGACTTGTAGGGCCGAGATGGCCTGTTTCCGTGCTGTAATTGTTATATGGTTATATAAACTGAATTGAACTGAAAATCTAACTTATTCAACGTTTTCATAGCGACTGAATCTTTAACAGTGGGGTCACCCCGAGACATCTCACAAGATATTAAATAATTTCTATGAAGCAAAAGGCAATTTGTGATCGCAAGTTAAGTCAGTAAACAAACCACATGGAAAGCCAAGAGCTGAAGGCATTTATTCTGGTTAAGAAACAAGTGCGTATGATATTTCTAAAAGTACTTCTATATATTATTTTTCTTTGTTTGCCCCCCAAGGGATTATCTGACTGACAACTGAATTGAAACAAGTGGAATGATATAAAATTCCTTGGAACTGCAGTAAGGTGCCTCTGGCTTTTGTCATTAATAGTCCAACCTTGTTGAATGTAATCTTGAGCGACACAATCGCAACACACAATTGTTATTCAATGATTCCCTGGGCCGGTAACACTGGGACAGGCCAGTATTCGAACAGTGGCCATGAGGGTTCAACATAGAAATGCATTATCCCATTTCTTAATAACTCTCTCTCCATCTGGCAACCTTGTTCGGGTTTAATTTGAAATGACTTGAAGGACTCGTTTCAGAAGGCTGGATATTTGCTCTGGGACTCACTCTTTCAACTGTCTCAGAAACATCCTGATTTTCTGGATGCGTTCCAGACATTATATTTCATTTCATTCCTCCCAGGTCCCTTTTAAAGAGACTGCCGCTGTCTTTGTTAAAGAACAGGTTTGGAGCCCATGTTAAGAAGGTGAAAGTAGAACCTCGTATATATTCGGGGAGCTTCATGGCACCATTCCATCGAGACTAAAAAGGGATGCAAACTCAGAGGATCGGGTAGCATCTGCGATATCTCCTCAAGGTATGCCAACTTTGAACAAGTTCTCCTCCTCTCTCCGAAGACAGTTTCTCCGCCTCTTCCTTTCTTCTTCCCGCCCCCCCCCCCCCCATCATCAGTCTGAAGAAGGGTCTCTCGACCCGAAACGCCACCCGTTCCTTCGCTCCACAGATGCTGCCTCACCCGCTGAGTTTCTCCAGCATTTCTGTCGACCTTCGGTTGTTCCAGCATCTGCAGTTCCTTCTTAAACATCTGGAGAACTTGGATCGGTGATATTTCCGGTTGGGACCCTTCTTCAGACAGGGATATGGGGAGAAGGCAGGCACGGGTTACTGATTGTGGATGATCAGCCATGATCACAATGAATGGCGGTGCTGGCTCGATGGGCCAAATGGCCTACTCCTGCACCTATATTCCATGTTTTTATGTTTCCTCTGTCACTTGTCCATGTTCTCCAGAGATGCTATCCGACCCGCTGAGTTACTCCAGCACTTTGTGCCCTTTTGTTTATTAAACCAGCATCTGCAGTTCCTTGTTTCTCCACTAAGACCAAGTTTGGCTTTGCTGAAGATAGACACAGAATGCTGGAGTAACTCAGCAGGTCAGGCAGCATCTCTGGAGAAAAGGAACGGGGTGACGTTTCGGGACGGACACCCTTCTTCTGACCCGACTGGAGAATGGTGTCGGATTATTGCATCTTGCCCGCGTGACGTTATGAGTTGTTTGGGTTATAAAACTGCACAGTGGGTGGCACGGTGGCGCAGCGGTAGAGTCACAGTTTCACAGCTCCAGGGACCCGGGTTCGATCCTGACCTCGGTTGCTGTGTCCATGTGGAGTTTGCATGCTCGCCCTGTGGCTGCGTGGGTTTCCTCCGGGTGCTCTGGTTTTTTTCCCACATCACAAAGACGTGCAGGTTTGTGTTCCATTGCTTTTCCCTGCACACACGTCCTCCAGCAGTTTGTTTTTGGCACTAATAACAGGAAAAATATTTTGGTCATCTGTACTATGTTTGCAGGTTAATTGGCTTCGGTAAAATTGTAAATTGTTCCTAGTGTGTAGGAAGGAACTGCAGATGCTGGTTTAAACTGAAGATGGACACAAAATGCTGGATTAACTCAGCGGGACAGGCAGCATCTCTGGAGAGAAGGAATGGGTGATGTTTCAGGTCGAGACCCTTCTTCACACTGAATGAATGGAGGAATAAGTTTATTGGCCAAGTATTCACATACAAAGAATTTGCCTTGGTGCTCCGCCCACAAGTGGCAACATGACACACAGTGACAGTTAGGAATGACACATAAAACATTAAACATTAATAATAAAACATTATTTATCAAACGTGTGAATTAAATAAAATACCAGAGCAAAAGGAGGCTACAGATTTTTGGTTGTTGAGTAGAGCTACTACTCATGGAAAAAAACTGTTTTTATGCCTGGCTGTGGCAGCTTTGACAGTCCGGAGTTGCCTTCCAGAGGGAAGTGATTCAAAGAGTTTGTGGCCAGGGTGAGAGGGGTCAGAGGTGATCGAACCCGCTCGCTTCCTGGCAGTGTACTGCTCCTTATTCACACTGAGAGTCAGGGGAGAGGGAAACGAGATATATACCTCTCTACAATGTCTGTATCTCTAGTTTCACTTTCCCCTGACTCTCATTCTGAAGAAGGGTCTCTACCCGAAACGTCACCTATTGGGTATGGGGTGATTGCCGGTCGGCAAGGACTCGGCGGGCCATAGAGCCTATTTACGCACTGCATCTATAAAGTCTAAAGCCATAGAGCCATACAGCATGGAAACAGGCCCTTCTGCCCAACCTGCCCGTACCGACCAATATGACTCATCTACACTAGTCCCACCTGCCTGCTTTTGGCCTGTATCCCACCAAACCCACCTATCCATAGAAACGTCGAAACATAGAAAATAGGTGCAGGAGTAGGCCATTCGGCCCTACGAGCCTGCACCGCCATTCAATATGATGATGGCTGATCATCCAACTCAGTATCCTGTACCTGCCTTCTCTCCATACCCCCTGATCCCTTTAGCCACAAGGGCCACATCTAACTCCCTCTTAAATATAGCAATCCATGTACCTCTCTCTCTGAATGTCTCTTTACTAAAGACTCAATACCAAGTGTTATTTGAGTTATGCCTGCAAGCTTTCAGTGGAAGTAGCTATGTCAAAGAAAACATTTTGTACTGGGTCTGTCATCATATTATGAACTCATTCAGTAAAATTCCAATCAAAACCTATAAAGACCTTAACTGTAAAACATTTCAGCACAGCCGTTGGAGTTATGTTATTGACTCAAAAGATTTTGGTTTACCTCCAGCCAACAGTAAATAGTGCCCCTGGGATAAATGCCTCATTCTATAGCTGCAAAACTTTTTTCAAAAAAAAAAAAAATGAATACATAAATATTATGTATGATGAAAGTTTGCTCAACAAATTGTATTTATTTTAGTATTACGGCCAATTGCAGTGAGTGAGTTCAGTGTGGGTGGTTCCTGAAATTCAGGTACCTCACTTCATATTGGAGATCGAGTCTATAGAATCAATAGACAATAGACAATATTCGGCCCTCCGAACCAGCAACGCCATTCAATGTGACCATGGCTGATCATCCACGATCAGAAAGCCGTTCCTGCCTTCTCCCCTTATCCCCTGACTTATCACCTATCATTAAGAGCCCTGCCTAGCTCTTTCTTGAAAGTATCCAGAGAACCGGCCTCCACCACCCTCCGATGCAGAGAATTCCACAGACTCACCACTCTCTGTGTACAAAAGTGTTTCCTCGTCTCCTTTCTAAATGGCTTACCTTTTATTCTTAAACTGTTACCCCTGGTTCTGGATTCCCCCAACATCAGGAATATGTTTCCTGCCTCTAGCGTGTCCAAACCCTTAATAATCTTATATGTTTCGTAGAGTGGTACGGTGTGAAAACAGGGCCTTCGGCCCAACTCGCCCACACCGGCCAACATATCCCATCAACACTAGTCATTTGGCCCATATCCCTCTAAACCTGTCCTATCTATGTCTATGGCATCCATGACATCCATGTCTAAATGCCTCTTAAACGTTGCAATAGTCCCTGCCACAATTACTGTACCTCCTCCAGCAGCTCGTAACATGCACCCACTACTCTTTGTGTGAAATAGTTACCCTTCAGGTTCCTATTGAATCTTCCCCCCCCCCCCCCCCCCCCATTCCTGTAAGGCCCGCACCACTAGACCTTAGATATGTCCTCATTCTATCGTCCCCGAGTTTGTTCTGAATGTAGCATCCCGGAAATGTTCCAAAAGAAAGTTCCTAGACAATTGCTTCCCCTTTAGAATCACCATTTCTTCTTTAGTTTAGAGATACAGCGCGGAAACAGGCCCTTCGTCCCACTGGATCCGCATCTTCTTGCATTTGGCGTGCACAGCCTAAAGTCGTAAGAAAACTTGTTCTGTTTGTGCACGCCAGCTTGATTGCATTCGTCGAAACAGGGTGGACGGCGTGAAGGTTGCAATCTCCCACCCCAAGGATAATGTTAGCGTGCGGGGGTCGCTGGTCGGTGCGGACTTGGTGTGCCAAAGGGACCTATTTCCACACCGTGTCACTAAACTAAACTAAACTAAACTAAACTAAACTAACTAAACTAAACTAAACTAAACTAAACTAAACTAAACTAACTAACTAACTAACTAAACTAAACTAAACTAAACTATAACTAAACTAAACTAAACTAAACTAAACTAACTAACTAACTAACTAACTAACTAACTAACTAACTAACTAACTAACTAACTAACTAACTAACAAAACTAAACTAAACTAAACTAAACTAAACTAACTAACGAAACAAAACTTACTAACTAACTAACTAACTAAACTAACTAACTAACTAACTAACTAACTAACTAACTAACTAACTAACTAATGAACTAAACTAAACTAAACTAAACTAAACAAACTAAACTAACTAAACTAACTAAACTAAACTAACTAACTAAATTAAACTAAACTAAAACTAAACTAAACTAAACTATAAACTAAACTAAACTAAACTAACTAACTAAAACTAAAAACTAAACTAAACTAAACTAAACTAAAACTAAACTAAACTAAACTAAACTAAACTAAACTAAACTAAACTAAACTAAACTAAACTAAAACTAAACTAAACTAAACTAAACTAACTAACTAACCTAAACTAAACTAAAACTAAACTAAACTAACTAAACTAAACTAAACACTAGTCCAGAGCACAATCAGCCACAGTCAGTGGTAGAGAGGAAGATGGAAGGAAAACAGCCGAATGGAGCAGCCACTGGCTGTGGCTGAAGGGAAAAGATGCTGTCTGGGCTGCCACATGACCATCCAGAGGCTAACCATAAGACACACACCCAGGGCTGATCACCCTACGGTGGGCCTGCCTCGTCTGAGAGTGTCTTGTGATAAAAGGCCGAAACACCCAGTGACGTTGAGGTACACAACTGAAGATGTGTCTGATTGGTAACAAAACCACCTAGTGGTCACCCCCAAGAATACCGGGTGTCAGTTGTGGTGAAGAACCTGAGGGATTGTAACATCCAGTCTTACTAATCAATACCAAACTAAACTAAACTAAACTAAACTAAACTAAACCAAACCAAACCAAACCAAACTAAGCTAAACTAAACTTTACCAAACTAAACTAAAGGAAACTAAACTAACAGCAAGTGGATTTCAGCCTCACTGCTGCCTTTGGGATGGTCACGTGTGTGAACTGCTGGCGGGGTGACTCAATGTTGGAAGGCCACCAGATTGTGAGAATGCAAAGCCAACAAGTCCGTCACACCAGTGCCGGCTGTGTGGAATGTCAGCCCCAGCGTTCCGCTGCTCCGCATTGAATCCATGAACAAAACATCACCGTGTGTGTGGGCCGCAGGAGAAGGCAGGGCCAACACTGCACCAGAAGTAATGGAGGCTCCAAGGAAAACAAGTCTCTCTAAATGGTGCTTCTGGATATAGTGATTATATTTTTTCCAGAGTGGTCGAGAGTGATGGAGTGGTGTGAGTGGGTGGTGAGGGAGAGAGAGAGAGGAAGAGAAGATGAGGAGGGAGAGAGAGAGAAGAGGGGGGGGGGGGGGGTAGTGGGGCCGCGGTTTAGATAGATATAGATATGCCATTTAGTGTCACGATACATGTACAGTGAAACTGAAAGCTGCTCGTACTCAGAGCATACATACAATTTAGCACAAAAAAAAACAAGAGACAGAAAACAAAAAACAGAAGGGATTTGGGGGGGGGAGGGGGAATAGGTGCACAAATTCTGCGGCGCTACATACATATATACATATATACAGATGGAAGTCCGTGTTGGGCGGTGTAGTCAGTGCTTGTGTGGATTTGAATTTATAGTAGATATAATTCTCGGGAAGCAACTATTCCTGAGTCTGTTTGTCCTGGATTTGATGCACCTATAGTGCCTTCCAGAGGGCAGCAGGTCGAACAGTCCAAACGCAGGATGGGAGCTGTCTTTGATGATCTTCTTTGCCCTGCTAAGGCAGCGGGAGGTGTAGATGTCCATCAGGGAGGGGAGAGGGCAGCCAATGATCCTCTGCGCTGTCCTGGTTACCCTCTGAAGCCTCTCCCTGTCTGCCATGGTGCAGCTGCCATACCATGCTGTAATGCAGTATGTCAGCAGGCTCTCGATGGACGAGCGGTCGACCCTGGCCGACCCTGTAACCCCACCAGGACAACGGGCCTTCGTGGTCAGGTCAAGATCCCTGCACTGGGCGCAGCAGTAGAGTTGCAGCCTTATAGCGAATGCAGCGCCGGAGACCCGGGTTAGATCCCGACCACGGGCGCTGTCTGTACGGAGTTTGTACATTCTCTCCGTGACCTGCGTGGGCTTTCTACGAGATCTTCGGTTTCCTCCTTAATTGGTTTATTGCAAATGTAAAATTG
Organism: Leucoraja erinaceus; assembly: GCF_028641065.1. Classification (NCBI taxonomy): domain Eukaryota; kingdom Metazoa; phylum Chordata; class Chondrichthyes; order Rajiformes; family Rajidae; genus Leucoraja; species Leucoraja erinaceus. The sequence goes on from NC_073389.1 coordinate 52,578,969, forward strand.
TCCCAAGTCTGTGTAGGATAGTGTTAATGTGCGGGGATCGCTGGTCAGCGCGGAACCGATGGGCCGAAGGGCCTGTTTCCATGCTGTATCTCTAAACTAACCTAAACTAAACTAAAACTGCGACTTGGAAATGGCCCCAAATTGGCAGATCTGTACACTGTCTCAGTGTTCTGCTGCTATACACTTGTACTGGATCTGAGATGCTTATCTAAGATGTAGCTAAGCGCTTCTTCTTCTTCTTGCGTATGGCCTGCACAGACTTTAAGGGCCCGTACCACGAGCATGCGACCTGCATGCGGCAAGCGCGACCAAACCGGAAGCGGGGGCCCGCGCGGAGGTCGAGTGAGTGACGTGAAGTTCGAGCGAAGTCCGCGGGAAGTTCGCGCGTGACGTATGGCGTCGCGACGCTGCGTATGCCCGTCGAGGCGGTGCGTACGGCGTCGAGGCAGCTGCGGGCCGGCAGGCCGTTGCCACGCGGAATTTTTGAACACGGTCAGTTTTTCGGAGCCCCGCGCGATGTCGGGACCAGCTCCGCGCAACTCCATACGGCTCCGGCGATCGAAGTGGGACCGGCCCCGCGAGGCCGTATGGCTCATGCGACCACGTTAGGTCGCGCTCGCCGCATGGAGTCGCATGCTGGTGGGGCAGGCCCTTTAAGATGTAGACACCAAAACACTGCATCTATTTGTTTGTGTTTCGACTAATTGCATTAGTCGAAACAGGGTCAACCCAGTGAAGGTTGCAATCTCCCACCCCAGCTAAGTGCTCATGTATAGGGGTACTTGTACTGAAGTGTGTACAGAAATGAATTTCACTGTACCTCGGAACATGGGGCAAATAAAGTGCCGTGCCATTAAAAACTAAACACGGAAAGAGATGAGTGAGAAACTGCTTCAGCAAAACATTACGTAATTAAACATCCATCTGGCAAGGAGCTGGGCCGTGCATTCCTTCTAAATGAGCAAGGAAATAGGTGCAACACTTGGAATAACTTTAACCCAGTTCAAGAATCACACACAAAATGCTGGAGTAACTCAGCGGGTGAGGCAGCATCTCTGGAGAGAAGGAATGGGCGACGTTTTTGGGTCGAGGCCCTACTTCAGATTACAAGAATCACACACACAGATTCACAAAGAAAGGATTACACAGATTCACCACCCTCTGAGAGGGTGGTGAATCTGTGTAATTCTTTCTTTGTTGCTTGCTAACATAGAAACATAGAAAATAGGTGCAGGAGTAGGCCATTCGGCCCTTCGAGCCTGCACCGCCATTCAATATGATCATGGCTGATCATCCAACTCAGTATCCTGTACCTGACATATCTCCATGCTCCCAGATCCCCTTAGCCACAAGGGCCACATCTAACTCCCTCTTAAATATAGCCAATGAACTAGCCTCAACTACATTATATGGCAGAGAATTCCACAGATTCACCACTTTCTGGGTAAAAAATGTTTTTCTCATCTCAGTCCCAAAGGACTTCCCCCTTATCCTTAAACTGTGACCCCTTGTTCTGGACTTCCCCAATATCGGGGACAATCTTCCTGCATCTAGCCTGTCCAACCCCTTAAGAATTTTGTAAGTTTCTTTAAGATCTTCAAAGCTGCCACAGCCAGACATAAAAACAGCTTTTTTTCCACGAGTAGTAGCTCTACTCAATAACCAAAAATCTGTAGCCTCCGTTTGCTCTGATATTTTATTTCATTCTTCACATGAGTAAATTATAATGTTTTATTTTTAATTGTCTACTGTACATCGTGCTGTGACTTGCGAGCAAAGCACCAAGGCAAATCCCTTGTATGTGTATATACTTGGCTAATAAAATTTATACTTCAACTCAATTCAATTCAATTCAGATTTTGTATTTGATTTTGCAAGTGATATTTAAGTCTCAGCTGCGAAGAAACCTCAGCATGCTTCAGCATCATTGGAAATCTCCAAACAACCCTTTCCGCGTAATCGGGGGAGCGTTGCAGGCATAGGGCGTGAGGGGCAAGGATCGATTGGGAGGGTGAACCCTGGTAACACCTCCAGCGCCTTCAAGGTTGGCTGCAGGAGGCAGAGGTGGCCAGGAGAGGAGAGGAGAGGAGACGACGGATGAATAGACAATAGACAATAGACAATAGGTGCAGGAGTAGGCCATTCGGCCCTTCGAGCCAGCACCGCCATTCAATGTGATCATGGCTGATCACCGTCAATCAGTTCCCCGTTCCTGCCTTCTCCCCATATCCCCTGACTCCGCTATTTTTAAGAGCCCAATCTAGCTCTCTCTTGAAAGCATCCAGAGAACCTGCCTCCACCGCCCTCTGAGGCAGAGAATTCCACAGACTCACCACTCTCTGTGAGAAAAAGTGTTTCCTCATCTCCGTTCTAAATGGCTTACTCCTTATTCTTAAACTGTGGCCCCTGGTTCTGGACTCCCCCAACATTGGGCACATGTTTCCTGCCTCTAGTGTGTCCAAACCCTTAACAATCTTATATGTTTCAATGATATCCTCTCATCCTTCTAAACTTCAGAGTGTACAATCAATCAATCAATCAATCAACCTTTATTGTCATCTTGCAAGCAACAAGTACAGTGCAAAATGAAAAGACGTTTCCCAGTGAATAGCGGAGCATCGCACATGAATTTTAAAAACACTTCACACATAATAACACTAAAAAAAAACAATCCAGTCCCTGATGGAACAGTATAAATAGTTAAAAGCAGGTAAAAAAAAAAAACACAATGTTAAAATACAGTAAACCAATCATAAAAATTGTCCGGGGCCGCTGATTTGAGTGGCCAGTGCCAGTTATTAAAGTGTCCGTGCCAGCCGCAGAGTCAAGTCAAGTGACTGTGAGTGCAGAGTGACTGTTTAGCAGCCTCACAGCCTGTGGTAGGGAGCTGTTTAGCAGCCTCGTAGTCCGGGCTTTGATGCTTCGATATCTCTTGCCGCTTCTTACATAGAAACATAGAAACATAGAAACATAGGTGCAGGAGTAGGCCATTCGGCCCTTCGAGCCTGCACCGCCATTCAATATGATCATGGTTGATCATCCAACTCAGTATCCTACACCTGCCTTCTCTCCATACCCCCTGATCCCTTTAGCCACAAGGTGCCACATCAAACTCCCTCTTAAATATAGCCAATGGGCTGGCCTCAACTACCTTCTGTGGCAGAGAATTCCACAGATTCACCACTCTCTGTGTGAAAAATGTTTTCCTCATCTCGGTCCTAAAAGATTTCCCCCTTATCCTTAAACTGTGACCCCTTGTCCTGGACTTCCCCAACATCGGGAACAATCTTCCTGCATCTAGCCTGTCCAACCCCTTAAGAATTTTGTAAGTTTCTATAAGTTCCCCCCCCTTCAATCTTCTAAATTCTAGCGAGTACAAGCCGAGTCTATCCAGTCTTTCTTCATTTGAAAGTCCTGACATCCCAGGAATCAGTCTGGTGAACCTTCTGAGATTCAGATTCAATTTTAATTGTCATTGTCAGTGTACAGTACAGAGACAACGAAATGCATTCTCTGTACTCCCCCTGTGGCAAGAATGTCTTTCCTCAGATCAGGAGACCAAAACTGTACGCAATCCTGCGCTCTTTGTGCGCGGCGGTGGAAAGATTGGTGGAAACAGGGCCAGCGACATGAACGCTCTTTCCTTGACTCCACCCATCTGCCAAGAAATGTGTATTTTCTATCCTGAGCAAATCCCAGTGATAAAGTCTGGTGACATATCGCTGTGTTTGCAGATGAGTTTGGCAAGCAGTCTGTGGAGGGACATAAATCACATTCCCTTCTCCTGCCCCAGACTGGAGCTTGCTTTTACCAAGAAATGTCCTTTTATTTTGTTTGTCCAGCTCCCCGAGGTCCGTAGGAAGTGCAGACTGAGAGAACCACACTTGTTCCCTTGGCCTGTGGTCAGTTTCCACTGATTGCTGACTCCATCCCTGAACTTATTTAACGAGGAGAGGATCTGAAACGTTTCTCTCTGTTCCCCAGATGTTAAATCAAGCAAAACATAGAAACATGTAAAATAGGTGCGGGAGGAGGCCTTTCGAGCCAGCACCGCCATTCAATATGGTTATGGCTGATCATTCACAGTCAACCCCCGTTCCTGCTTTTTCCCCCACATCCCTTGATTCCCTCAGAGCCTAAGAGCTAAATCTTACTCTCTCTTGACAAGTCTCCAGAATGTCAACGTGACCAACATCCTCCATCATTCATAGTCGCACGTTTAGCTCCATTGTCCGAGGGAGCATGAGAAACCACACGGCTTTCCATGGCAATTATCTGTGTTCACTCTTGGAGTGCAGGAGGATGAGGGGGTACAAAATCATGAGAGGGATAGATCGGGGGGATGTGCACAGAATCTCCTGCCCAGAGTTGGGGAATTGAGGACCAGAGGAAATAGGTTCAAGGTGTAGGGGGAAAAGATTTAATAGGAATCTGAGGGGTAACCTTTTTCAGATTCAGATTCAGATTCAGGTTCAATTTTAATTGTCATTGTCAGTGTACAGTACAGAGACAACGAAATGCATTAATGCATTTTCACATGAAGAGTGGTGGGTGTATGGAACAAGCTGCCAGAGGAGGTAGTTGAGGCTGGGACTATCCAGACATTTAAGAAACAGTTAGGCAGGTACATGGATAGGACAGGTTTGGAGGGATATGGACCAAAAATGGGCGGGTGGGACTAGTGTAGCTGGGACATGTTGGCCGGTGTGGGCAAGTTGGGCCAAAGGGCCTGTTCCCACACTGTATCACTCTGTGACTATGACTCTGATGAACAATACTCAGTTCCCAGACTCGCGACCACAGCCACGTGTGTTTTCTTGGGGCTTGCCTGCGCTCACCTCGCCCACGTCTAACAATGGGCTGGCCCCTTATCATCGTTACTTTTTTGCACGTCTTTCGTTCATTTTTTCTACATCTCTCGACATCGTTTGCGGAAGTGGCGGCGCCTTGCGGCAGCGCCCTCTGCAGTCCGTCTGTCTTTTTTTTTCCTTTTTGTACAGTTAAGTGAATGTTTTGGTTGTAGTTTATATATTATTTTTATATGTGGGGGGGCAGGGAAACTTTTAAATCTCTTCTCTGTACGGGGGGACCCGACTTTCCCTGTCGGGTCTCCGTTGTCGTTGGGGCCTAGCGCCGTGGAACAGCCTCCAACCGGAGCGAACTGGCGCCTTCAGTCGCGGAGCCTGCGGACTCACCATGGTGGAGCTGGCCGACTTCAGAGCGTGGAGAGCTGTGGTGGCGCGCGGCTGCGACCTGACTTCGGAGCTTTGGATGCTTCGGCTGCAGGCCTGGAGGACGTTGACATCGGGAGATCGCGGGTCCCTGGTGGGAGACCGCTTTTCGGAGCTCCCGCAATGGCAACTTCTCCCGCCCGAATCGCGGCGTTAAAAACGACCCGGAGCGGGGCTTTATATCGCCCGACGCGGCTTTAATGGCCGCGGGACTTACCATCGCCCGCCGGGGGCTTTAACATCGGGAGAAGAATAAAGAACAGGGAAGAGACAAGACTTTGCCTTCCATTATAGTGAGGGGGTGTTTGGAGATTCACTGTGATGGATGTTTATGTAAATTGTGTTAAGTGTGTGTCTTGTTTTTTTTTTCTTGTTTGTATGACTGCAGAAACGTAATTTCGTTTGAACTTCGGTTCAAATGACAATAAACGTTATTCTATTCTATTCTATTCTATTCTATCATCGTCTATATCTCTCACTTCCCTTTCCTGTGGCTTTCCCGTCTGAAGAAGGGTACTCGAACCGAAACGTCACCCATTCCTTCTTTCCAGAGATGCTGCCCGTCCTGCTGAGTTACTCCGGCATTTTGTGTCTATCCCTCAGTTTCTTCCTCCACATCTCGTCTGCTCCACCGCAAAATCTCCACAAGGCACGCCTACTTTGAAGACGTTCTCCTCCTCTCGCTGACGAGAGTTCTGCAACACACCCTCTCTCGCTGCTCACCCCTCTGTGATTCCTCCTGCCCTCTGACTCTACGACCGCCTGTTCACCCAGACTCGCATTCATTTGTTCTATATCTCTCCACATCACCGTCTGTATCTCACGTTTCCCTTTCACCTCTTCTTCTTGCGAATGAAACATAAACAAACCAAAGGAATAGTTGGATCTCAAGCCGGGTGTTGAGCAGCCAGGTTGTTGTCTCTGTTGGCGTCAATGTCTGCCAGGCCCTGACACAGCTCCATTGGGTGGGTGGTAGAGCGGGCACCCAGAGATGACATGGTTGGCTGTCTGTTGTTCTGCTCCGCATTCACAGGCTGGGCTCTGGCGGAGGGAGCCCCCATCTCCACACGCTGGCGTTGAAACGCCCAACTCCAGCACCAAGTCTGTTGAGCTTCACCCATGGTGAAGAGGTCAGACCCTGGACAGCTTTTGTCTGGTGATGAGATGTAGCTGTTTAATGGAGATGAGGTTGCCGTCCACTGCTGTGACAACTTGGTGGCCGTCCAGTGTGTGTGCTTTCCCCTTTCCCCCGACTCTCGGTCTGAAGAAGGGTCTCGACCCAGAAACGTCACCTATTCCTTCCCCCTGGAAATGCTGTCTGTCCCGCTCAGTTACTCCAGCATTTTTGTGTCTATCTTCGGTTTAAACCAGCATTTGCAGTACCTTCCGACACACTAACCGGGGCCAACCAGCATCTGCATATTCCTTCAACTAGACACACTGGCCAGGAACGGCGGGGAATCTGGAGTAAAAACACAGTGGGTGGCATGGTGGCCAGATAGAAACATAGAAACATCCACGTAGGCCATTCGGTTAGCCTAAAATATGATCATGGCTCAACCAACTCAGCACCGTAATACCCTCTGCCCCTTGGCCAGGGCTGGCCAGGAACGGCAGGTTCTGGAATCTGGAGTAAAAAACACAGTGGGTGGCACGGTGGCTCAGCGTTAGAGTTGCTGCCTCACAGCCCCAGAGACCCGGGTTCCATCCTGACTAGAGAACCTTTTTCTTTCTCGGCAAAATCTTTATTGTCTACAATGCTTCGCATACTCAAGGAGCGTTTGATCATTAAAGTATACAGAATGCATTAAAAATTACTGCGCAGTCCAAAATGATCAGGACCAGATCAAACTTAAAGCCCACCACGCAGTCTCAAGACCAAGTGCAGAGTAGAATATTTTCGAATGTCCGTAGTCAGACACAGTACGGCCTTCCTCCGGCTGTTTCCCATCAAAAGATCAGACGTTGTTGGTCTGGAGGAATACCTTCTTTGTCAATAGACACCAGGTGCAGGAGTAGGCCATTCGGCCCTGCGAGCCAGCACCGCCATTCAACGTGATCATGGCTGATCATCCCCAATCAGTACCCCGCTCCTGCCTTCATCCCATATCCCCTGACTCCGCAATTTTTAAGAGCCCTATCTAGCTCTCTCTTGAAAGCATCCAGAGAACCGGCCTCCACCTGAGGCAGAGAATTCCACAGACTCACCACTCTCTGTGAGAAAAAGTGTTTCCTCGTCTCCGTTCTAAATGGCTTACTCCTTATTCTTAAACTGTGGCCCCTGGTTCTGGACTCCCCCAACGTCGGGAACATGTTTCCAGCCTCTAGCGTGTCCAAGCATCTTAACAATCTTATCTTGTCCTGAATCTTGGCTTTGACATTTTCTATGGCATCACTTGGCTCTTCCTCGAGAGTTACGGTATTATCAGTGAGCGTCTTCACAAAGATCTGCATATACCACCACGGGTGCTGCCTGTACCGAGTTTGTACGTTCTCCCCTTGAACTGCGTGGGTTCTCTCCGGGCGCTCCGGCTTCCTCCCTCACTCCGAAGGCGTGCAGGTTTGTAAGTTAATTGGCCGTCTGTGAAATTCTCCCTCTGCGTGTTGGATGGAACTAGCATCATGGGTGGTCGCTGGTGGGTGGGTGCGGGCTGGTTGGGCCGAAGGGCCTGCTTCCACGCTGTGTCTGAACTAAATGAAACTCAGGCGTGTGGATAGTTGCCCATCCTTGTCTATTTTGGTGCTCGAGTGAGGTCATCTGGGTGGAGTGCAATGGGTCAGATTCATGCTCTATAAACTTCGGCTGAGCCTGGCAGATTGGAGTCCCAATGGTGGTCTCCGCCCTTCCCTGCTCTCCCAAATGGAACGTCGCTGGCCCTGGATCCGGGATACTGACTCTCAGCGGGAACAACTTCACATCCAGGAATCGCTCCGTGCCTCTTCACGAGTGGCCAGCGACGGGTGGCGCAGCTGGTAGTGTCGCTGCCTCACAGCGCCGGTGACCTGGGTTCGATCCTGACCTCGGGTGTTGTCTGTGTGTGGAGTTTGCACCTTCTCCCCGTGACTCCATGGATTTTCCTCGTTGTGCATTTCGACTTGCACCATTCTAGTCTGGTTACCTAATGGAACTGATCCTTGATTACATTATAGGTAGACAAAAGCGCTGGAGAAACTCAGCGGGTGCAGCAGCATCTAAGGAGCGAAGGAAATAGGCAACGTTTTGGTCCGAAACCCTTCTTCAGGCTGATGTAGGGTGGTGGTGCGACAGAGGTTCACCTGCATCTCCTCCAACCTCATCTATTGCATCCGCTGCTCTAGATGTCTAGATGATAGTTTTTTGTATCTTTAGTTGTTGTGTTACTAGTATAGGTGTATAGGTGCAGCAAGTAAAACCCCTGTCCCACTTAGGTGATTTTTTCGGTGACTGCAGGCGACTAGACTGTCACCACATGGTCGCGGGGTGACGCCTGTGTGGTCGTGAGATTATTTCCTCAAGTCGCCTAAACCGTCGTAACGTTTTCCTGGTCGCCGCTGGATATTGAAATGTTCAAAACGTTTTGCCGACTGTGGGCTTGACGTAGCTTGTCTTCTCAAAAGTTCAAAGTAAACTTTATTGTCAATTCAATTATACAACAGTAGTTACAGAGAGGATTGAAATTACGTTTCCCCATACTCCAAATGTGCAAATAATATTAAAAACACAGACAGCCAACATACCAATAAAAATAGACAATAGACATTACATTATTTAAAATATTAAAATATTCACAGTGTGCCAAAATGTAGCAAAAAACTTTGAGGTATTTTAAAAAGGGTGCAACAATGAAAGGTGCAATATAGAAAAAGTGCAAATTTCGTACTGGAGACATTGAGCCAAAGTTATTTTCACAGTTTGTTTGTCTTTGTTTGGGTACTGTTCATGGAATTTTCTTAAGTGTGTTGAGTAGTCTGATGGCCTGAGGAAAAAAGCTGTTTTTGAATCTCCTGACGTAGATGCTGTCATGGGTTGTCGCCAGGTGACGTTGGCTGTCGCCAGGATGATGTAGGTTGTCGCCAGGTGACGTTGACTGTCGCCGGGTGCTGAGTTCAGTGAATTCCATTGGCGACTACCTACGTCAACCGAATTGTCTTCAGTTGTCGCCGACAGGGTCGTAGCTTGTCGCGGTTGGACGTCGGTTGACTTTGGCAGTCATAGGTTGTTGTCTGTGTGGTCACAGGTTGTCGTAGGTGGACGTCCTAATGGATCGCCGGTTGTCAGTAGCTTGCCGTAGCTTAACATCGACTAGGTGGTAGGTTGTGGTAGACATTGTTGTGGGGAGTGATCCACTCGCCGCTTTTTCGGCGACCTGCGACGTCTGTGACAGTCATAGAAACATATAAATATAGAAAATAGGTGCAGGAGGAGGCCATTCCGCCCTTCGAGCCAGCACCGCCATTCATTGCGATCATGGCTGATCGTCCCCAATCAATAACCCGGGCCTGCCTTCTCCCCATATCCCTTGACTCCACTACCCCCCTAGAGCTCTATCTAACTCTCTCTTAAATCCATCCAGTGATTTGGTCTCCACTGCCCTCTGTGCCAGGAATTTCCACAAATTCACAACTCTCTGGACTTTATTCTAAGACTCTGTGGCCCCTGATTCTGGACTCGTCCGACATTGGGAACATTTTTCCTGCATCTAGCTTGTCCAGTCCTTTTATAATATTATATGTTTCTATAAGACCACCCCCTCATCCTTCTAAACTCCAGTGAATACAAGCCTGGTCTTTTCAAACTTTCCTCATATGACAGGCCCGCCATCCCAGGGATCAATCTCGTGAACCTACGCTGCACTGCCTCAATCACAAGGATGTCCTTCCTCGAATTAGGAGACCAAAACTGTACACAATACTCCAGTCGCCGGCAGTTGCCGATACAATGCTGGAGTAACTCAACGGGTTCAGAAGCATCTCTGGAGAAAAGGAATAGGTGACGATTCAGGTTGAGACCCTTCTTCAGACTGATGACCCAAAGGTAGATATTGGAGAAAACCCACACAGGTCACGGGGAGAACTTACAAACACTGTACAGACGGGAACAGCAAAAGGATTTGAGTATAGGAGCAGGGAGGTTCTACTGCAGTTGTACAGGGTCTTGGTGAGACCACGCCTGGAGTATTGCGTACAGTTTTGGTCTCCTAATCTGAGGAAGGACATTCATGCCATAGAGGGAGTACAGAGAAGGTTCACCAGACTGATTCCTGGGATGCCAGGACTTTCATATGAAGAAAGACTGGATAGACTCGGCTTGTACTCGCTAGAATTTAGAAGATTGAGGGGGAATCTTATAGAAACTTACAAAATTCTTAAGGGGTTGGACAGGCTAGATGCAGGAAGATTTTCCCGATGTTGGGGAAGTCCAGAACAAGGGGTCACAGTTTAAGGATAAGGGGGAAATCTTTTAAAACCGAGATGAGGAAAACATTTTTCATACAGAGAGTGGTGAATCTCTGGAATTCTCTGCCACAGAAGGTAGTTGAGGCCAGTTCATTGGCTAAATTTAAGAGGGAGTTAGATGTGGCCCTTGTGGCTAAATGGATCAGGGGGTATGGAGATAAGGCAGGGATGGGATACGGAGTTGGATGATCAACCATGATCATATCGAATGGCGGTGCAGGCTCGAAGGGCCGAATGGCCTACTCCTGCACCTATTTTCTATATTTCTATGTTTCTATGAACCCGTAGTCGGGATCGAACCCGGGTCGCAGAAATAGTGGATGCATTAGTGATAATTTTTCAAAACTCTTTAGATTCTGGTAGCTAATGTAACCCCATTTTTTAAAAAGGGAGAGAGAGAGAGAAAACGGGGAATTACAGACCAGTTAGTCTAACATCGGTGGTGGGGAAAATTCTGGAGTCAGTTATTAAAGATGGGATTGCAGCAAATTTGGAAAGTGGTGAATTCATTGGACTAAGTCAGCATGGATTTATGAAAGGTAAATCATGTCTGACGAATCTTGTAGAATTTTTCGAGGGTGTAACTAGTAGAGTGGATAAGGGAGAACCAGTGGATGTGTTATGTCTGGCCTTTCAGAATCTCTGGAATTCTCTGCCACAGAAGGTAGTTGAGGCCAGTTCATTGGCTATATTTAAGAGGGAGCTAGATGTGGCCCTTGGGGCTAAAGGGATCAGGGGGTATGGAGAGAAGGCAGGGCTGGGATACTGAGTTGGATGATCAGCCATGATCATATCGAATGGCGGTGCAGGCTCGAAGGGCCGAATGGCCTACTCTTGCACCTATTTTCTATGTTTCTATGATCCCGTAGTTGGGATCGAACCCGGGTCCCTAGCGCTGACTACCTGCTGCACCACTGTTCCGACCTAAAGTGTTCCTCCAGCACTTTGTTTCGCTGCTAAAGAATCTGGCCTGTGCAAGTCTTTTGTGCCTCTAGATACACGTAAACTTCTTCGGAGATGGCAACATTACTGGGAATTGTGGAGGAAAACACACATCCAAACCGTGGAGAGACAGCAGGAAAGATGAAAGAATTGGCCGAGAACGCAGACAGGACTCTTTTATGCACTGGCCAAGGCATTGGATTTGAAGGCAAGGATGTCATGGTACAACACTGCGAAACACTAGTCAGGCCACATGTGTCCAAATCTGGTCACCACTTTGGAGAAAGGGTGTGTTAGCTCTACAGAGATCCCCGGAGGACATATGTTGCCAGATTCGGAAAGTTTTAGTTAGGGGGAGAGACTGGCTCAGCTGTGCTTGTTTTCTTTTCAGGTCAACATGTATGAATTAGTTTAAGAATTTGAATTAGGTTTTGAAGAAATATTTGCAAATGATACATCTGTTATCCATGAAAAATACAATCAGCAATCAGATAATAAAAGTCCGCTCAATGAAATTCTTTACTCATGCTGATTATTCCACTGCCTTCCATTGACGCAAAGTATTTGTGTTATTATTGAACTTATTTAATAATGTCCACAGCGTTCGATGTTTACATATCTGCTGTGCTGCTGCAAGTCAGGATTTCATTGTTCCGTTTCAGGACATGTACGTTCTCCCCGTGACCTGCGCGGGTTTTCTCCGGGATCTCCGGTTTCCTCCCACGCTCCAAAGACGTACAGGTCTGTAGGCTAATTGGCTCGGGCGGAACGGTGGCGCAGCGGAAAAGTTGCTGCCTTATGCCCCTGTCCCACTTAGGAAACCTGAACAGAAACCTCTGGAGACTTTGCGCCCCCCCCAAGGTTTCCGTGCGGTTCCCGGAGGTTGCAGGTGGTTGCCGGAGGTTGCAGGTGGTTGCCGGAGGTTGCAGGTAGTGGAAGCAGGTAAGGAGACTGACAAAAACCTCCGGGACCTGCACGGAAACCTTGGGTGGGGCGCAAAGTCTCAACAGGTTTCCGTTCAGGTTTCCTGTGTGGGACAGGGGCATAACAGCGCTCGCAGCGCCAGAGAACCGGGGGATCGATCCCGATTACGTGTACGGAGTTTGTACGTTCTCCCCGTGACCCGCGTGGGTTTTCTCCGGGATCTCCGGTTTCCTCCCACACTCCCACACTACAGGTTTATAGGTTATTAAGAAGGAACTGCAGATGCTGGAAAATCGAAGGTAGACAAAAGTGCTGGAGAAACTCAGTGGGTGCAGCAGCATTTATGGAGTTAAGGAAGCAGGCAACGTTTTGGGCCGAAACCCTCCTTCAGACTGGGTTTATAGGTTAATTGGCTAGAGTCTGTATACTTGGTATAAGTGTAAATTGTCCTTAGTGTGTGCAGGCTTGTGTTAATGTGCGGGAGCTGGTCGGTTAGAAATGTCACCTATTCCTTTCCTCTGGAGATGCTGTCTGACCCACTCAGTTACTCCAGCATTTTGTGTCCATCTTCGGTTTAAACCAGCATCTCCAGTTCCTTCCGACACACTAACCGGGGCCAACCACAGGCATATAAAAGAACGTCTACTAGCACAATAATTCTGTGAGGCTGGCCAGGACTCGGTGGGCCGAAGGGCCTGTTTCCGTGCTGTATCTCTAAACTAAACTAAAAACAATGAGAGTAATACACACTTGACTCTTGACCTTTGAGATGCACCATGGAAGCAGGCCCTTCTGTCCAATAAGTCAAAGCCAACCATCGATCACCCGTTCACACTCGATCTTTATTAACCCACTTTTGCACCGACTCCTTACACACTAGGGGCCATTTCCAGAGGTTAATTAACCCACAAGCCAGGGCGTCCTTGGGATGTGGGAGAAAACTGGAGCCCGGGGAAGAAACACATGCGATTCGTTGACTTTGACCCTCAGTTTGGTTACGATCAAATACTGGTCATCTTGGGGACGACAGATGGCGCAATGGGCTAAGTGTTCGGCTGGCGACCGGAAGGTAGCCGGTTCGAATCCCGCTTGGAGTGCACACTGTCGTTGTGTCCTTGGGCAAGGCACTTCACCCACATTTGCCTGCGTGTGAATGTGTGTGAATGTGTGTGAGTGATTGGTGGTGGTCGGAGGGGCCGTAGGCGCAGATTAGCAGCCACGCTTCCGTCAGTCTGCCCCAGGGCAGCTGTGGCTACAGAAGTAGCTCACCGCCACCGAGTGTGACTGAGGAGTGAATGAATAATGGGATGTAAAGCGCCTTGAGTATCTAGAAAGGCGCTATATAAATCCCATCCATTATTGTTATTATTATCTTCTTCCCAAAGGCCTGTAAGGACTGTAAACTCCTATCTCACCAGGGACTAACTATACACCTGTACCATTTACTGTTGTGTGGTGTATTTTTTAATCCCACAAATATGTAATATGTAAATATTCTGTTTGTAGTTTGTTTGTTTTTTTTGCACAATCCGCAAGCATTGCCACTTTTCATTTCACTGCACATTTCGTATGTGTATGTGACGAATAAACTTGACTTGACTTGCGACTATTTGAATAATAACCATATAACCATATAACAATTACAGCACGGAAACAGGCCATCTCGACCCTACAAGTCCGTGCCGAACAACTTTTTTTCCCCTTAGTCCCACCTGCCTGCACTCATACCATAACACTCCATTCCCTTCTCATCCATATGCCTATCCAATTTATTTTTAAATGATACCAACGAACCTGCCTCCACCACTTCCACTGGAAGCTCATTCCACACCGCCACCACTCTCTGAGTAAAGAAGTTCCCCCTCATATTACCCCTAAACTTCTGTCCCTTAATTCTGAAGTCATGTCCTCTTGTTTGAATCTTCCCTATTCTCAAAGGAAAAAGCTTGTCCACATCAACTCTGTCTATCCCTCTCATCATTTTAAAGACCTCTATCAAGTCCCCCCTTAACCTTCTGCGCTCCAGAGAATAAAGACCTAACTTATGCAACCTATCTCTGTAACTTAGTTGTTGAAACCCAGGCAACATTCTAGTAAATCTCCTCTGTACTCTCTCTATTTTGTTGACATCCTTCCTATAATATGCGACCAAAATTGACCAAAATAAGACAGCTAAATGCCAACCGTATCCATCTCCCCTGTAGTTTAGGAAGGAACAGGCCCTTCGGCGCACCGAGTCCGCGCTGATCCACCCTCACACGTTAACGCCAGCCTACACACACAAGGGACAATTTACACTTATACCCAGTATACAAACCCAAGCCAATTAACCTACAAACCTGTGCGTCTTTGGCGTGTGGGAGGAAACCGAAGATCTCGGAGAAAACCCACGCAGGTCACGGGGCGAACATACAAAGTACGTACAGACAGCACCCGTGGTTGGGATCGTAGTGCTTAAGAAGGAACTGCAGATGCTGGAAAATCGAAGTTAGACAAAAGTGCTGGAGAAACTCAACGGGTGCGGCGGCATCTATGGAGCGAAGGAAATAGGCAACGTTTCGGGACGAAACCCGGAAGGGTTTCGGCCCGAAACGTTACCTATTTCCTTCCTGAAGGGTTTCGGCCCGAAACGTTGCCTATTTCCTTCGCTCCACAGATGCTGCCGCACCCGCTGAGTTTCTCCAGCACTTTTGTCCACCTCTGGTTTAAACTTAAGACTGACACAAAAAGCTGGAGTAACTCAGCGGGTCAGGCAGCATCTCTGGAGAAAAGGAATAGGTGGCGTTTTGGGTCGAGACATTCTTCGGGTCTCGACCAGAAACGTTACCTATTACTTTTCTCCAGAGATGCTGCCTAGCCCACTGAGTTACTCCAGCTTTTTGTGTCAACCCCATGTAGTTTAGTTTAGTTTCGAGGTACAGCATGTAAGTCCCTCCCACGTCCACGCTGACCCAGCAAGCACCCTGTACCCCAGTGCCATCCTATACACACTAGCAAAGGTTTATAATCTTTTACCAAAGCCAATTGGCCTGCAAACCTGTGTGGGTGGAAACCGGAGCATGTCTCGACCCAAAACGCCACCTATTCCTTTTCTCCAGAGATGCTGCCTGACCCGCTGAGTTACTCCAGCTTTTTGTGCTGAGTTACTCCAGCTTTAGGAAGGATGTCAACAAAATAGAGAGAGTACAGAGGAGATTTACTAGAATGTTGCCTGGGTTTCAACAACTAAGTTAAAGAGATAGGTTGAATAAGTTAGGTATTCTCTGGGGCGCAGAAGGTAAAGCGGGGACTTGATAGAGGTCTTTAAAAATGATGAGAGGGATAGACAGAGTTGATGTGAACAAGCAATACCCTTTGAGAATAGGGATATTCAAACAGAGGACATGACGCAGAATTAAGGGACAGGGTTTAGGGGTAACATGAGGGGGAACTTCTTTACTCAAAGATTGGTAGCGGTGTGGAATGAGCTTCCAGTGGAAGTGGTGGAGGCATGTTCGTTGGTATCATTTAAAAATAAGTTGGATAGGCATAAGGATGAGAAGGGAATGGAGGGTTATGGTATGAGTGCAGGCAGGTGTGGGTGGAAACCAGAGCACCCGTGCCCAAAGACAGGCAGCTCGATTTGTTACTAACATCTATGAGAGAGAAGGGAGTGTCACCAAACTTCTGAATTCTCTGGGGTGGAAGGAACCCTCTCCAAGACAGACGTGAAGCTCACCGTTTGACCTGTTTTTACATAATGTTAAATGGCCAGCTCGACATAAACTACAAGACCTACACCAAACCCAAACCAATTAGGAGCAGACGAGGGCATTCGATCCAATTTGTGATCCCAGCAACAAAGACAGATGTGTACAGCAATTCGTTCTTCCCCCGCACAGTTAAAGCATGGAATAATCTCCACCCTACTATAGTCACCCAACCAGATGCAACTAAATTTAAAGTAGCTCTTTCTTCCCAATAACCCTTTCTGGCTTAAGCCCTCCCTTCACCACCTCCAGTTTAAATTCCATTTGGAATATTTTGGAAGACCAAGAAACCAAGAAACCAAGAAACCCTGGAGAAAACCCACGCAGGTCACGGGGAGAACGTGCAAACTCTGCACAGACAGGATTGAACCCGGGTATCTGGCACTGTAAGGCAGCAACTCTACCATTGTGACTAAAGATACACCACAGATACATCGCATCAGTCTGAAGAAGGGTCTCGACCCGAAACGTCGCCCATTCCTTCTCTCGATAGATGCTGCCTCGCCCGCTGAGTTTCTCCAGCATTTTTTGTCTACCCACAGTCACAGTCATATGTTTCACCCAGAGAGTTGTGAGTCTGTGGAATTCTCTGCCACAGAAGGCAATGGAGGCCGATTCACTGGATGTTTTCAAGAGAGAAACATAGAAACATAGAAACATAGAAATTAGGTGCAGGAGTAGGCCATTCGGCCCTTCGAGCCTGCACCGCCATTCAATATGATCATGGCTGATCATCCAACTCAGTATCCCGTACCTGCCTTCTCCCCATACCCTCTGATCCCCTTAGCCCCAAGGGCCACATCTAACTCCCTCTTAAATATAGCCAATGAACTGGCCTCGACTACCCTCTGTGGCAGAGAGTTCCAGAGATTCACCACTATCTGTGTGAAAAAATTTCTTCTCATCTCGGTTTTAAAGGATTTCCCCCTTATCCTTAACTGTGATGCCTTGTCCTGGACTTCCCCAACATCAGGAACAATCTTCCTGAATCTAGCCTGTCCAACCCCTTAAGAATTTTTAAAGTTTCTATAAGATCCCCTCTCAATCTCCTAAATTCTAGAGAGTATAAACCAAGTCTATCCAGTCTTTCTTCATAAGACAGTCCTGACATCCCAGGAATCAGTCTGGTGAACCTTCTCTGCAGGCTCCTCTATTGCAATAATGTCCTACTTTTTTTCGGATGATCACCTATGATCATCTTGAATGGCGGTGCTGGCTCAAAGGGCCGAATGACATACTCCTACACCTATTTTCCATGTTCCTACCACTGCGCCACATTGCCACCCCTGCTTGTATGAAAGACCACACAGAAAAAAATTGGATCCAAAGATATCCCAACCTCGTTCAGCTTGGCCCTTGACTAGAACAGGAACCAATCTTATTACAGAGCACGACGTAAGGGATTAAAGAAACGGCATAACATCTCCCTTTCCAATTAGACCCAGAGAGAGATTCATCAAATGATCATTCTGAATTAAAATGGTCTACAGATTGCCAAATAGCTATTATCTATCACGTACATAATCTGGCAACAAGCCTTCATTGGCAAGCCAAACCCTGCTACAAGATAATTGCAACAAGGGGTGGTGGAAAATAACCACATGGTTCTTATCACAACAAGCAAATGATATCATTATTGATTTCTTGGACGCATGGCAAAAATGTATCTCGGAAAATGAGTGCTAAAGATACACCACAGTCATAAACAGAATATTTGGTGAATGAGACGGCGTTAAGGTTTTAATTTCTCTGCATTACCGCCATCATAATTCACAAATGACTTCATCTCTCCTGAGCAGCTTCCACTCGGGGAGTGGAGCAAACCTCTTAGCGTGGAATAATCAGGTCTCTCGCAATCCAGATGTGGCCAGCTCAGCCTTGCCCGTGGAGTCGCCAACCAACGTGGAGAAAGCAGCGGTAGTGTTGCTGCCTCACAGCGCCAGAGATTCCCCCCGGTTCGATTCCCGCCGACGGGCGCTTGTCTGTGCGGAGTTTGCACGTTCTCCCCGTGGCCACTTGGATTTTCTCCGGGTGCTCCGGTTTCCTCCCGCACTCCAAAGACTCCAAGTGCAGGTTTGCAGGTTAATTGACTTCGGTGAAGCAAAATTGTAAATTGCCCCCAGTGTGCGGGATAGTGCTAGTGTGCGGGGTAGTGCTAGTGTGCGGGGTGATCGCTGGTCGGCGCCGGCTCGGTGAGTCGGCCCTGTAGGGTAATCGTGGAGGTTAATTGGCTTCTATAAATGGTCAGCATGGACTTGTTGGGCTGAAGGGCCTGTTTCCACACTGTACCTCTAAACTAAACTAGTCCCCCTTCTCTTTCACCCAAATTCCTTCCTCTAGCTTCACAACTCACAATCCTTTTGTCTCACACCTCTTTTCATCCCTGGTCTTTGTGCCAACTATCTGCCTATCAAACACCTCCCCTCGTATGTGTTCAGCTATTACCTGCCTGGCTTATTCAATAAACAATAGACAATAGACAGTAGGTGCAGGAGTAGGCCATTTGGCCCTTCGAGCCAGTATCGCCATTCAATCTGATCATGGCTGATCATCCCCAATCAGTATCCCGTTCCTGCCTTCTCCCCATATCCCCTGACTCCTCTATTTTTAATAGCTCTCTTGAAAGCATCCAGAGAACCTGCCTCCACCGTCCTCTGAGCCAGCGAATTCCACAGACTCACCACTCTCTGTGAGAAAAAGTGTTTCCTCGTCTCCGTTCTAAACGGCTTACGCCTTATTCTTAAACTGTGTGCCCCTGGTTCTGGACTCCTCCAACATTGGGAATATGTTTCCTGCCTCTAGCCTGTCCAAGCCCTTAACAATCTTATATGTTTCAATGAGATGCCCTCTCATCATTCTCATTCCTGCCTCACCTCCCACTTAGCTTTCTTTTCTTCCCCTCCCACCCCCCCACCTCCTCCCCACCTCCGCACCCCGCAATACAATCAGTCCGAAGGAAGGTCCCGAACCGAAACGTCACCTATCCATGTTCCCCAAGGATGCTGCCTGACCCGCTGAGTTACTCCAGCACTTAGTGTCTGCCTATGGAGAAGAGAGAGAGACAGACAGCAGCATTGGGAGGACAGGCCTTGCCGTGAGTCACCACAGGCGAATAAACCACAAAGCTTCACTGGAGGAAAACAACATGAGAGCCAGAGGCTCAGAGAGTCGTAGAGTGATACAGTGTGGAAACAGGCCCTTCGGCCCAACTCGCCCACACCGTCCAACATGTCCCAACATAGACAACACATTTTGTGGGCGACACGGTGGCGCAGCGGTGCAGTAAGTAAGTAAATAAGTAAGTAAGTTTATTGGCCAAGTATTCACATACAAGGAATTTACCTTGGTGCTCCGCCCACAAGTAACAACATGACATACAGTGACAGTTACGAATGACTCCGAAAACACTAAACATTAATAATAATAAAACATTAATGATAAAACACCATTGATCAAGCAAGTGAACCTACAAAATACCAGATCAAAGGGAGGCTACAGGTTTTTGGCTGTTGAGTAGAGCTACTACTCGTGGATAAAAACTGTTTTTATGTCTGGCTGTGGCAGCTTTGACAGTCCGGAGTCGCCTTCCAGAGGAAAGTGATTCAAAGAGTTTGTGGCCAGGGTGAGAGGGGTCAGAGATGATCTTGCCCGCTCGCTTCCTGGCCCTTGCAGTGTACAGTTCATCAATGGGGGGAAGGTTGCAGCCAATAACCTTCTCAGCTGATCGGACGATTCGCTGCAGCCTCCAGGTGTCGTGCTTGGTGGCTGAGCCAAACCAGACCATGATGGAGAAGGTGAGGACAGACTCTACGATGGCCGTGTAGAATTGGACCATCATTGCCTGTGACAGATTGTGCTTCCTCAGCTGCCGCAGGAAGTACATTCTCTGTTGTACCTTTTTGACTGTGGAGTCGATGGTAGCCCCCCACTTAAGGTCCTTGGAGATGATGGTTCCCTGGAACTTAAAAGACTCCACAGATGTGACTGTGGTGTTGTTGATAGTGAGGGGAGGGGGAACTCTCCTAAAGCCTACAATCAATTCCACTATCTTAAGAGCATTGAGCTCCAGGTTGATGCGATGGCACCAGGATGCCAGCTGTGACACTTCCTGTCTGTAGGCAGATTCCTCCCCATCCTGGATCAGTCCAATCAGGGTTGTGTCGTCCGCAAACTTGAGAAGCTTGACAGAATTGTCTGTGCAGTCGTTGGTGTAGAGAGAGTAGAGGAGAGGAGAGAGTACGCAGCCTTGCGGTGCTCCTATGCTCAGCGTTTGCGGGTCTGAGATGTGCTTTCCCAGCCTCACATGCTGCTTCCTGTCTGTCAGGAAGCTGGTGATCCACCGACAGAGGGGTTCAGGCACAGTCAACTCGGCAAGAATGTCTTTCCTCAGATTTGGAGACCAAAGCTGTACGCAATACTCCAGGTGTGGTCTCACCAAGACCCTGTACAACTGCAGTAGAACCTCCCTGCTCCTATACTCAAATCCTAGGAGAGGGGGAAACATTGTCAGGTCCTGGAGATTTCCGGCTTTTCTGTCTTCTGAAAAGCCTCTGCACCTCCTCTATTTTTATTGTTGACGAAGTGATGTTGTTCAGCAAGGAGGGTGTGGGTAATTGGGTGTGAAGTGGAGTTCCTGCCTTACAGTGAATGCAGCACCGGAGACCCGGGTTCGATCCCGACTACGGGTGGTGTCTGTACGGAGTTGGTACGTTCTCCCCGTGACCTGCATGGGTTTTTTTCCGAGATCTTCGGTTTCCTCCCACACTCCAAAGACGTACAGGTTTGTAGGTTAGTTGGCTTGCTAAATATAATCAGTAAATTGGAACGCTAGTCGGCGTGGACCCGAAGGGCCGAAGGGCCTGTTTCCGTGCTGTATCTCTAAACTAAACTAAACTAAATTAAACTAAACTAAACTAATGCCCCAACACATCTCACTACCCCACCCCCTCTCCCAATTCCTCCCCCTATCTCTCCATCTCTCTCCCTCCCCATCTCCTTCCCCCCCCCCCCCCCCCCCCCCCCCCCCCCCCCCCCCCCACCCCCTCCCCCCTCCCCCCCCCCCTCTCCCTCTCTCTCTCTCCCTCTCCCCCCCCCCCCCCCCCCCCCCCCCCCCCCCCCCCCCCCCGCTCTCTCTCTCTCGCCCTCCGCTCTCATAGAGTCATAGTGATACAGTGTGGAAACAGGCCCCTCGGCCCAACTTGTCCACACACCGGCCAACATGTCCCAGCTACACTCGTCCCACCTGCCAGCATTTGGTCCATATCCCTCCAAACCTGTCCTATCCATGTACCTGTCTAAATGTTTCTTAAACGTTGGTATAGTCCCAGCCTCAACTACTTCCTCTGGCAGCTCGTTCCGTGAAAAAAAGTTACCCCTGAGATTCCTATTAAATCTTTTCCCCTTCAACCTAAAGCCTATGTCCTATGGTCCTCGATTCACCTACACTGGGGCTTCTACCCGATCTATTCCTCTCATGATTTTATACACCTCTCTAAGATTTGCTCCTCATCCTCCTGCGCTCTGAGGAATAAAGTCCTCTTCACCTTAAACACTTCTTGTTTTTGTGAAGAGTTTTTAGGCAGAAGCAATACTGCCATCTACAGACAATATTTTCAAGTTCCACAGGAACAAGTCTTACATGATTCAAGGCATCTGTCCAACCCTTTCAGAACCACAAAGCCAAAGGCCGGTATGGTGGCAGAGAAAAAATATGATGCACTACCTTTAATACTCTAAAGCCATAGCCGCTCAGAATAAAAGGACGTACCTTCAGGACGGAGATGAGGAGGAATTTATTTAGTCAGAGGGCTGTGAATCTGTGGGATTCATTGCCACAGAAGGCTGTGGAGGCCAAGTCAGTAGATATATTTAAGGCAGAGGAAGATAGATTTTTGATTAGTACGGGTGTCAGGGGTTATGGGGAGAAGGCAGGAGAATGGGGTTAGGAGGGAGAGATAGATCAGCCATGATTGAATGTCAGAGTAGACTTGATGGGCCGAATGGCCTAATTCTACTGCTACCAGTTAGGACCTTATAACAACCACCCCTGTGACTTTTGGGATCAATTTACAATTTTCACTGAAGCCAATTAGCCCACAAACCCCCACGTCTATGGAGTGTGGGAGCACCCGAAGAAAACCCACGCAGGTCACAGGAAGAACGTGCAAACTCCGCGCAGACAGCACCCGCAGTCGGGATCGAACCTGGGTCCCCTGCCTGTGTAAAGAGCCTGTCCCGCCAGCATGCGATTGCATGCGTCTAGCGCGACCAAACGTGGTGGCTTGAGGCGTACGGCCTCGCGGGGCCGGTCCCACTTCCAACCGCGGAGCGGCCTGGAGTTGTGCAGGGCTGGGGTCCCGACATCACACTCACTGCTGCATTCCATGTCTCTACTTTGAGACTTTGTCTGCGGTTCCCCGTCACCATATGAGCTCAATGCGGTAGAGTTGCTGCCTTACAGCGCTTACAACCGGAGACCCGGGTTCGATCCCGACTACGGATGCTGTCTGTACGGAGTTTGCACGACCTTCTCCCCGTAACCTGCGTGGGTTTTCTACGGTATGTTCGGTTTTCCTCCCACACTCCAACGAACGTGCAGGTTAGTACATCAATTGGCTGCTGTAAATTGTCCCTGGTGTGTCGGATAGAACTGGCATATCACTGGCCGGAGTGGACTCGGTAGGCCAAAGAGCCTGTTGCCATGCTGCGGTTCTAACTTGAACGAAGTTTGGCCCTGGTGACCCCCCCCCCCCCCCCCGCCCCCGATGCAATGGTGAGTAACATAGCGGGATACATGACGGAGGTCGGTCCTGACCTCTTGGAAAGATGCTGCAGGAAGGATTCAGAGAGTCAAGGTGACCATGACCTCCACCCATGGAACCACATGCACGTTAGGTCAAGGGTCATCCTGAAGAATGTTATACATCTCACAATCAACAGCCTTGGGAAACTTAAGCTTGTAAAGTGAATGGGTGGGGCGGTCACGGTGGCAATAGATAATAGGCAACAAGTGCAGGAGTAGGCCATTCGGCCCTTCGAGCCAGAACGCCATTCAATGTGATCATATGGCTGATCATCCACAATCAGTACCCCCGTTCCTGCCTTCTCCCCCCATATCCCCTGACTCTGCTATCTTTAAGAGCCCTATCAAGCTCTGGCTTGAAAGTATCCAGAGGACCGGCCTCCACCGCCCTCTGAGGTAGCAGTAGAGTTGCTGCCTTACAGTGCTTGCAGCTCTGGGGAGCCGGGTTCGATCCCGACTACGGGTGCTGTCTGTATGGAGTTTCCCCGTGACCTCCGAGATCTTTGGTTTCCTCCCTCACTTCAAAGACGTACAGGTTTGTAGGTTAATTGGCGTGGTATAAATTGTCCCGACTGGGTACGATAGTTTAGTTTAGTTTAGTTTAGTTTAGTTTAGTTTACAGCGTGGAATCAGGCCCTTCGGCCCACCGGGTCCGTACCGACCAGCGATCCCCACACATTAACACTATCCTATACCCACTAAGGATAATTTATACATTCACCAAGCCAATTAACCTACAAACCTTATTGTCTTTGGAGTGTGGGAGGAAACCGAAGATCTCGGAGAAAACCCAGGCAGGTCACGGGGAGAACGTACAAACTCCGTACAGACAGCACCAGTAGTCGGGATCGAACCCGGGTCTCCGGCGCTGCATTCGCTGTAAGGCAGCAACTCTACCGCTGCGCCACCGTGACTGCCCGAGGTAGTGTTAGTGTGCGGCAATCGCTGGTCGGTGCGGAATCGGTGGGCTGAAGGGCCTGTTTCCCTGCTGTATCTCTAAACTAAACTAAACTAAACTAAACTAATAAGACCTAGGAGGACGTCTATAAGACTTTGGTTCGACTGCATTTGAATGAATGAATACATTTATTTGCCAAGTATTCACATACAAGGAATTTGCCTTGGTGCTCCGCTCGCAAGTGACAACATGATATACAGTGACAGTTAGGAATGACACATAAAACATTAAACATTAATGTGGACTATTGCGTGCTGTTCTGCTCACCCCATTACAGGAAGGATGTTGGAGGATTCAGAGACGGTGCAGAGGAGGTCTACCAGAATCTGAAAGGTATCCGTCACAGTCTGCCCTCTCCTCATTCTCATCCACTTCACCTCCCGGTACTTTTCCACCGGTTCCTCCTTCTCCTCACCTGCCTGCCTGCCACTCCCCTCTCATCAGCCCAACTCTCCTCACCTGTTGCACTCAGTTGCCTCTGATCACCTATTAACCCGGTATATAGACTCTCCTCACCGTTCACACAGTGCCAGATTGTTCTCAGCATTCATGCAAGACTCTCCAGCGATTTCCCGACTGCCTACACGGATTCGAACCTGCCTGCCCCTGACCATTCCGTCCTGTCGTCTTCCCGGATATCACCTCAGCCTTCTGTCCCCGACCACGGCCTTCGTCCCGTACCTCCTGGTTTCTGTCTGCCTCTCTCCTGGGCTGTTTGGTGTATCCCTGCAACGGCTCCTCGACTTCCTGCCTGGCTTCGACTCTCCTTTCGTCTGTCCCTCGCTGGTTTGTTTGCATCGTGTGTTGGATCTCCTGGTTACCGGACCTTCCGCTACCCCGACTACGTCTCCTGCCTGCCCCTCTTCGGAACCCTCGCTCAATCCTGAGCCTCTGTGTGAGTACGGTGTACCCATTCCTGTGTTACTACTCTGTGTTACAGTATCTTAATAAAGTTCATGACCAATTATACCTGCTTGATTCTGTGCTGCTATTGGGTCCAAGCTATACCCGTTACAGTATCAGGGTGTGAAGAAGGGTCTCGACCCAAAACAACATCAAGTCCTTTTCTCCAGAGATGCTGCCTGACCCGCTGAGTTACTCCAGCATCTTGTGCGTATCTTAGGTTTACCTGAATGATGCTTGGATTAGAGGGCTTCAGATACAAGGAGTAATACATAGAAACATAGTAAATAGCTGCACGAGTAGACCATTCGGCCCTTCTACCAGCACCACCATTCAATATGATCACGGCTGATCATCATAAATCAATACCCCATTCCTGCTTTCTCCCCATATCCCTTGATTCTGATAGTCCTCAGAGCTATATCTAACTCTCTCTTGAATATATCCAGTGAATTAACCTCCACTGCCTTCTGTGGCAGAGAATTCGACAGATTTACAACTCTCAGGGTTAAAAATTCCTCATCTCAGTCCCAAATGGCAGACCCCTTATTCTTAAACTGTGACCCCTTGTTCTGGACTCCCCCAAAATCGGGAACATTTTTCCTGCATCTAGCCTGTCCAATCCCTTGAGAATTGTATATGTTTCTAAAAGATCTCCTCTCATCTTTCTAAATTCCAGTGAATATATGCCAAGTCGCTCCATTCTCTCAGCATATGACAGTCCCGCCATCCCGGGAATTAATCTCTGCACCTATGCTGCAATCCCTCAATAGCAATAAAGTTCTTCCTCAAATTAGGAGACCAAAACTGCACACAATACTCCAGGTATGGTCTCACCAGGGCCCTGTACAACTGCAGTAGGACCTCCTTGCTCCTATACTCACATCCTCTCACAATGAAGGCAAACATGCCATTAGCTTTCTTCACTGCCTGCTGTACCTGCATGCTTACTTTCAGTGACTGATGTATAAGGACACACAGGTCTCGTTGCACCTCTCTGTTCCTAATCTGACACCATTCAGGTAATAATCTGCCTTCCTGTTCTTGCCATCAAAGTGGATAACCTCACATTTATCCACGTTATACTGCATCTGCCATGCATCTGCCCACTCACCCAACCTATCCAAGTCACCCTGCATCCTTATAGCATCCTCCTTGCAGCTCACACTGCCACCCAGCTTTGTGTCATCCGCAAACTGGGAGATGTTACATTCAATAATTTGTAATTACAACTTTGTAATAGAGTTATGGGATCATGGAGCTATTTGGCATGGAACCGGGTCCTTCAGACCATGATGTCCATATCAACCATAAGCTAGGCTACTGTCTGATTCACCTCTACCCCATTGTGGACATTGGACTTTGTCCATGGAACTGGTGCACTACAATGCTGAGAACTATATTCTGCACTCTGTATCTTCCCCTTTGCTCTACCTATTGTACTTGAATTTGACTTGATTGTATTATGTCTGGTATTATCTGATCTGTTCTGTGTCTTCTGCTGGGTGGGAGCAAGGAGAAGGAATGACTGTGGAGGGGCAAGTTTAAAAGCATGTAGTTTGTGATATTTTAGACAATAGACATTAGACAATAGACAATAGGTGCAGGAGTAGGCCATTCGGTCCTTCGAGCCAGCATCACCATTCAATGTGATCATGGCTGATCATCCCCAATCTGTACCCCGTTCCTGCCTTCTCCCCATATCCCCTGACTCCGCTATCTCTAGGAGTCCTATCTAGCTCTCTCTTGAAAGCATCCAGAGAACCGGCCTCCACCGCCCTCTGAGGCAGAGAATTCCACAGGCTCACAACTCTCTGTGAGAAAAAGTGTTTCCTCGTCTCCGTTCTAAATGGCTTGCCCCTTATTCTTAAACAGTGGCCCCTGGTTCTGGTCTCCCCCAACATCGGGGACATGGTTCCTGTCTCTAGCGTTGTCCAAGCCCTTAACAATCTTATATCTTGGAATATTCCGTCAGCTTGCTCACCAGATGAAAAAAAAGGCCACTTGTCATTTCGGAAGCGAATAGTTGACACTAATTGGCTTGGCATAATTGTAAACTGTCCCTAGTGTGTGTAGGATAGTGTTCGTGTGCGGGGATCGCTGGTCTGTACGGACTGGGTGGGTTGAGGGGCCTGTTTCTGCGCTGTATCACTAAACTAAACTAATCTAAACGATAAATCATGTATAAAACCTTGTATAAAATCATGAGAGGAATAGATCGGGTAGATGCACAGAGTCTCTTGCCCAGAGGAGGGGAATCGAGGACCAGAGGACATAGATTCAAGGTGAAGGGGAAAAGATTTAATTGGAATCTAAGGGGTAACTTTTTCCACACTGTATGGGTGTATGGAACAAGCTGCCAGAAGGGGTAGTTGAGGCCGGGACTATCCCGATTTTTAAGAACCAATTAGACTGGTACATGGATAGGTTTGGAGGGATATGGACCAAACGCAGGCAGATGGGGCTAGTGTAGCTGGGACATGTTGGCCGGTGTGGGCAAGTTGGGCCGAAGGGCTTGTTTCCACACTGTATCACTCCATGACTTTAGAAACATAGAAACATAAAAATAGGTGCAGGAGGAGGCCATTCGGCCCTTCGAGCCAGCACCGCCATTCATTGTGATCATGGCTGATCGTCCCCAATCAATAACCCGTGCCTGCCTTCTCCCCATATCCCTTGATTCCACTAGTCTCTAGAGCTCTATCTATTTTTTTTTTTTTAATTTTATTTTTATTAGAAGTACGGTAAATTACAATCCTACACAACACATATATCTTAATACATTTTTTGTACCGCTTCATTTTTTTTGAGCTTTAAGAGAAAGGTAGAAGTAAGGAGAGTAAAGAAAGTGCGAGAGAGTCGTGAAGTGCAAGGGTGTTGGGAAAAGAAAGCCCCTTAGGAAAGAAGTTAGAGAAGGAAGTAAAGTGAGAAAATAGACCCTAGAAAAGAAAGAAAGAGAAAATAGAAACAATCGCTCTATTATAACATTAAACTCCACAGAAAGGGGACTACCAACCAAGTCTGTTTTTGTTGTTTTACCTCCCGTTACCAGGTCCTGATACCACTTATTTATATATTTGTTTTTTTAAATTACTATTGCACCTCATACTTGTAATAGGTCCAGAAACATAGACCACGTCTTTTGGAATTGGTCTGCTTTACCTGCTAGGAGGAATCTCATCTCTTCCAGATGTAATGTTTCAAACATATTTGATATCCACATTTTTATTGTTGGTGTCGGCGCATTTTTCCAGAATTTAAGTATAAGCTTTTTTCCCATTATTAGCCCGTAATTAAATAAATTCTTCTGAAACACGTTTAATTCAGGGTTACCTTCCGATATTCCGAAGATAATCCATTCTGGTTTTGGTACCAGTTTTATTTTGATCAATTTTGAAAAAATATCAAATATTTCATACCAGAATTTTTGGATTTTTGTACAAAAAACAAAAGAGTACGCTATGGTAGCTTCTTGACACAGGCATTTATCACAGATTCTAGAGCTCTATCTAACACTCTCTTAAATCCATCTAGTGAATTGTCCTCCACTGCCCTCTGTGGCAGGGAATTCCACAAATTCACAACTCTCTGGGTAAAAAGTATTTTCCCACCTCGGGCTTAAATGGCCTCCCCTTTATTCTAAGTGTGGCCCCTGTGCTCCAAATCCCCTCTTCCAAATCATTAATATATATGGTAAACAGTTGCGGCCCCAACACCGAGCCTTGCGACACTCCACTCGCCACTGCCTGCAATTCTGAAAAGGACCCGTCCACTCCTACTCTGCTTAGTGTCTGCCAACCAATTTTCTATCCATGTCACCACACTACCCCCAATACTGTGTGCTCTAATTTTAGTCACCAGTCTCCCGTGCGGGACCTTATCAAAGGCTTTCTGAAAGTCCAGGTACACGACATCCACTGGCTCCCCTTCCTTGTCACATCCTAAAAGCATTCCGGAAGATTAGTCAAGCATGATTTCCCTTTCATAAATCCATGTTGACTTGGACTAATCCTTTTAATACTATCCAAATGCCCCATTATTACCTCTTTAATAATTGACTCCAGCATCTTTCCCACCATGAAGTCAGGCTAACTGGTCTGTAATTCCCCGTTTTCTCTCTCGCTCCTCTCTTGAAAAGTGGGGTAACATACTGATCCTGAATCTATTGAACATTGGAAAATGATCACCAATGCATCCACTATTTCTAGAGCCACCTCCCTGAGGACCCTGAGATGCAGACCATCAGGCCCAGGGGATTTATCATTCTTCAGTCCCATTAGCCTACCCAATACTATTTCTCGCCTAATGAAATTTTCTTTCAGTTTACCCCCCTTAGATCCTCTGACCTCCAGTAATCTGGGAGATTGTTTGTGTCATCCTTAGTGAAGGCAGATCCGAAGTACCTGTTCAACTCTTCTACCATTTCCTTGTTCCCCATAATAATTTCACCCGTGTCTGCCTTCAAGGGACCCACATTTGACTTTGCTACTCTTTTTTCCTTAACATATCTAAATAAGCTTTTACTGTCCTTCTTTATATTCCTGGCCAGCTTCCCTTCGTACTTCATCTTTTCAGCCCGTATTGCCCGTTTTGTTTCCTTCTGTTGTCCTACGAAAGTTTCCCAATCCTGCTAGGTTGAATAAGTTAGGTCTTTATTCTCTGGAGCGCAGAAGGTTAAGGGGGGACCTGATAGAGGTCTTTAAAATGATGAGAGGGATAGACAGAGTTGATGTGGACAAGCTTTTCCCTTTGAGAATAGGGAAGATTCAAACAAGAGGACATGACTTCAGAATTAAGGGACAGAAGTTTAGGGGTAATATGAGGGGGAACTTCTTTACGCAGAGAGTGGTAGCGGTGTGGAATGAGCTCCCAGTGGAAGTGGTGGAGGCAGGTTCATTGGTATCATTTAAAAATAAATTGGATTGGCATATTGGATGAGAAGGGAATGGAGGGTTATGGTATGAGTGCAGGCAGGTGGGACTAAGGGGAAAAAAATGTGTTCGGCATGGACTTGTAGGGCCGAGATGACCTGTTTCCTTGCTGTAATTGTTATATGGTTATATGGTTTAATCCTCTGGCTTCCGGCTACTCTTTGCTGTGTTATATATCTTTTCTTTAGTTTTATTCTATTCCTAACATCTTGTCAGCCACCGTTGCCTCCTACTCCCCTTAGAATCTTTCTTCCTTTTTGGAATGAAATGATCCTGCGTCTTCCGGATTATGCCCAGAAATTCCTGCCATTGCTGTTCCACCGTCATTCCTGCTGGGATCCCTTTCCAGTCTACCTTGGCCAGCTCCCCTCTCATGCCTTCATAGCCCCTTTGTTCAACTGCATCACCGATTTAACCTTCTCCTTCTCAAATTGTAGATGAAAACTAATCATATTATGATCACTACCTCCAAGCAGTTCCTTTACCTCGAATTCTCTTATCAAATCTGGTTCATTAGACAACATTAAATCCAGAATTGCCCTTTCTCTGGTCGGCTCCATTACAAGCTGCTCTAAGAATCTATCTCGGAGGCGCTCAACTTTATGACTCTAATGTCCCTGTCCCACTTAGGAAACCTGAACGGAAACCTCTGAAGACTTTGCACCCACCCAAGGTTTCCGTGTGGTTCCCGGAGGTTGCAGGTAGTTGCAGGTAGTGGAAACAGGTAGGGAGACTGACAAAAACCTCCAGGAACCGCACGGAATACTTGGGTGGGGCGCAAAGTCTCCAGAGGTTTCCGTTCAGGTTTCCTAAGTGGGACAGGGCTTAACTAAACTAAACTAAATTTAACTAAATTAAACTAAATTAAACTAAACTAAACTAAAATAACCTAACCTAAACTAAACTAAACTAAAATAACCTAACCTAAACTAAACTAAACTATACTGAACTGTGACTGCACCCACCTCCTCTCTGAGAGGGGACAGATGATGTCAGCGAGGCCTAACAATTCAGGCTTTGTTGTTCTCCAGTGGTTAAGCTTTATGAATGACTGCAATTTTCACAGTGAAAAGACTTCCTGGGTCCCGTTCACAATCATTCGACTGTTTTTATCCGGATCGTTAATTATAACGACATGCAGAGGCCAAAACGTCCACTCTTTCATGCACCTTGGATGAATGGTTTACATTTGAGTGTCTTTAGTGGTCAGCTATTGTGAAACTTGAGACTGTTCTGCCGTCCTGCTGTGCTGACTCCTGTGTTGCTCTCGCTCGATGAGATAAATTAACGTGTAAGTTCAGCGTGATCTCTTTTAGCGATATGACTCAGAGCTCGAGATGACTTAGCAGATGATATTTGCGGATGGAGAGAGTGCAAAGCCATCCGAACAAATCAATCTCATGGTGTCTTGGAGCCAAAAACGCTTTTCATTGTATCTTGGTACACGTGAGAATAAACTTAACTCAACTCATTCAGCGTAGAAACAGGCCCTTCAACCCAACTTGCCCATGCCGCCCAACATGCACCTTCTCCACTAGTCCCAGCTGCCTGCTGTTGGCCCTTATAGTGTCGCCAACTTTCTCACTCCCAAATAAGGTCAAAATACGGGACAAATTTTTTGTGATCTGCTGCACGCAAATTCCGGCACCCGATCCAACTCATGAACCGATGATCGGCCGTGAGAAGGAGGGAGTGGTGGTGGTGTCGGCAGTAAGCGAAGGTCCGAAGGTCGGACAGCCGGCCGGGCTGCCGACCGACTGACGGGGCCACGGGTGATGCGCTGCTGCTGCTGCTGCACTCCACGGGCTGCACTATGTCGGGACGGGTGAGGCGGGGCCAGACGTGGCGCTCCGACCCGACAGTCCCCTCAACCCTAGCAGTAGCGGTCAAATACGGGACAAGTGCGGTCCCGTACGGGACAAACCAATTTAGCCCAAAAATACGGGATGTCCCGGCTAATTCTGGACAGTTGGCAACCCTGGACCCATATCCCTCCAAACCTTTCTTATCCACGTACCTGTCCAAATATTTTTAAAATGTATTGATAGTACTTGACTCAACTACCTCCTCCTGCAGCTCGTTCCATGTACCCACCGCCCTTTGTGTAAAGGCCATTCTTCCCTCCCTACCCCCACCTTAAACCGATGTTCGCTGGTTATTGATTCCCCTACTCTGCGTAAAAGACTCTGTGCTTTTACCTGATCTATTCCTCTCATGATGTTGCACTCCTCTCTATGATCACCCCTCATTCAGATTCAGATTCAGAAAACTTTATTGTCTGTCATAACAGAAAATCTTCTTTGACGTGACTCAACATACAGACAGGACAATGTAGAAACATAGAAATTAGGTGCAGGAGTAGGCCATTCGGCCCTTCGAGCCCGCACCGCCATTCAATATGATCATGGCTGATCATCCAACTCAGTATCCCGTACCTGCCTTCTCTCCATACCCCCTGATCCCCTTAGCCACAAGGGCCACATCTAACTCCCTCTTAAATATAGCCAATGAACTGGCCTCAACTACCTTCTGTGGCAGAAGATTCCAGAGATTCCCCACTCTCTGTGTGAAAAAAGTTCTCCTCATCTCGGTTTTACTGATAAGCAGTCATACAACACAGATTTCTCCCGCGATCGAAGGAATAAAGTCCTAGCCTGCTCAACCTCTCCCTATAGCTCAGGCTCCCGAGAGGATCCTGGTAACATTCTCGTAAATCTTATCTGCACCTTTACCAGCTTCGCGACATTTGTCCTATAACAGAGCGACCAGAACTGAACACAATTCTCTAAATGTGCCTTCAGCAGTGTCCTGGTTTTTTAAGGCAGAGATTAATGATTAGTAAGGGCGTCCGGGGAGAAAGCACGAGAATGGGGTTGAGAGGGAAAGATAGATCAGCCGTGATTGAATGTGGAATAGACTCGATGGGACCAAGTTGTATAAGACCACATCTGGAGCATTGTGTCCAGCTTTGGTCTCCTAATTTGAGGAAGGACGTCCTTGTGATTGAGGCAGTGCAGCGTAGGTTCACGGGATTGATTCCTGGGATGGCGGGACTGTCATAAAAGGAAAGATTGAAAAGTCTGGAGTTTAGAAGGATGAGGGGAGATCTTATAGAAACATATAAAATTATAAAAGGACTGGACAAGCTAGATGCAGGAAAAATGTTCCCAATGTTGGGCGAGTCCAGAACCAGGGGCCATAGTCTTAGAATAAAGGGGAGGTCATTTAAGACTGTGGTGAGAAAAAAGCCTTTTCACCCAGTGAGTTGTGAATTTGTGGGATTCCCTGCCACAGAGGGCAGTGGAGGCCAAGTCACTGGATGGATTTAAAAGAGAGTTAGATAGAGCTCGAGGGGCTAGTGGAGTCATGGGGAGAAGGCAGGCACGGGTTATTGAATGGGGACGATCAGCCATGATGACAATGATTAGCGGTACTGGCTCGAAGGGCCGAATGGCCTCCTCCTGCACCTATTTTCTACGCTTCTATGAATGGCCTAATTCTGCTCCTAACCTAGCCAAAACTAAACTAAACTGAAGTGTGACTGCACCAGGAACTCCACTCACCCCCTCTCTGAGAGGGGACAGATGATGTCGGTGAGGCCTAACAATTCAGGCTCTGCTCCGCAGATGCAATTCTGCTCCTATGACTTATGGAGACTTTACACATTAGCGATATAGAGTGGAAACAGACCCTTCAGCCCACAAGTCCATGCTGACCAGCGACCTGCCCGTACACAGCAGGGACAACTTACAATTTACAGAAAGCTAATCAGTCTGCAGACCTGTACGACTTTGGAGTGCAGGAGGAAACTAGAGCACCTGGAGAAGACCCACATGGTCACGGGGAGAATGTACAAGCTGCGATTCCAGACAGCACCCGTAGTCGGAACCCAGACATTAATAAAGTTGTCCGGCTTTGAGATATTTTGAATGATTATCCCTGAAGTAATCCAACATTTCAAAAATACCACAACTTCTAAACATTAGTTAACTGCCTCTTCCTCTGCAAGTCTGTCTGACTAAGTTTGATTAATGTCTGGAATAGATGAAAGGAAGGGAACCAAACCACTCTCTCTCTCTCTCTCATCGGATGTTATGCTACTGAAAGCACGCATTGCGTTCGCAAGGACAAAGATACTCAGGGCCATGCAATATCCCACTGGTTAGATATTCGAATGCCAACTCGATGTGAAACTCGGACTGAATAGCGGAGCTTGTGTGCCGAGACAAAGGGCGACAGATCTTGCGAACCCACAGGAATCTGGAAGAATGGGCGCCTTCTTTTCATCTGCCTCCCCAGCCCACTGACGGAGAGAGTATTCAGAGTGGCTGCGGTGAGATCACCAGCTTTTGAGATGTGGGAAGGATTTAGTTTAGTTTTAGTTTAGTTTAGAGATACAGCACGGAAACAGGCCCTTCGGCCCACCGGCTCCGCGCCGACCAGCGATCCCCGCACAATAACACTATCCTACACACACTAGGGACAATTCTTTACCCTTACCAAGCCTTCTTCTACTTCTTGTGTATGGCGTACACAGCCTAAAGCTGTAGGACAACTTGTTCTATTTGATCTTATTTGATTGCACGCCGGGTTGATTGCATTTGTCGAAACAGGGAGGTTGAAATCTCGTGAAGGTTGCAATCTCCCACCCCATTCACCAACAAACCTGGACGTCTTTGGAGTGTGGGAGGAAACTGAAGATCTTGGAGAAAAGCCACGCAGGTCAGGGTGAGAACGGACAAACTCCGTACCGACAGTACCCGTGGTCGGGATCGAACCCGGTTCTCCAGCGCTGCATTTGCTGTCGGGCAGCAACTTTTCCGCTGCGCACACCGTGTGTTGAAATAAGCAGAGAGAGAGAGAGAGTGAGAAAGAGAAAGAGGGAGAGAGTGTGTGAGTGTGTGTGTGTGAGAGAGGGAGAGAGAGAGAGGGAGACGGAGATGGGGAGAGAGAGAGAGGGACTCTGGAGGCCTGTTGGGGTGAGAATATTGTAAACAATGAATGCACTGTTGTATATAATGATACTTGATATAATGTATAACAATTACAGCACGGAAACAGGCCATCTCGACCCTTCTAGTCCGTGCCGAACACATAATCTCCCCTAGTCCCATATACCTGCGCTCAGACCATAACCCTCCATTCCCTTCCCATCCATAAACTAAATTTATTTTTAAATGATAAAAAGAACCTGCCTCCACCACTTCCACTGGAAGCTCATTCTACACAGCCACCACTGTGAGTAAAGAAGTTCCCCCTCGTGTTACCCCTAAACTTCTGTCCCTTAATTCTCAAGTCATGTCCCCTTGTTTGAATCTTCCCTACTCTCAGAGGGAAAAGCTTTTTCCACGTCAACTCTGTCTATCCCTCTCATCATTTTGTAAACCTCTATCAATCCCCCCTTAACCTTCTGCGCTCCAAAGAATAATGCCCTACTTGTTCGATAGTGTAATTTTTGTTTATGATTTGATGCGTTGTATCGTATGTTTGTGTCGAATAAACTTTTTGAAAAGAAAAAAAGGGAGAGAGAGAGAGTGAGAAAGAGAGAGAGAACATCGAACATAGAACAGTGCAATGCGGAGGAAGTGAACTGCAAATGCTGGTTTACATTGAAGGTAGATATACAAAGCTTGCAGCAACTCAGCGGATCAGTCAGCATCTCTGGAGAAAAGAGCACCGTACAGCACAGGAACAGGCCCTTCGGCCCACGATGCCCGTGCTGAACATGGCGCCAAGATACACTCATCTCCTCTGCCTGCACGTGATCCATATCCCTCCATTCCCCTCATATCCATGTGCCTATCTAGAGTACAGACATACAAATGCTGGAGTAACTCAGCGGGTCAGGCAGCACCTCTGGAGAAGAGGAATGGGTGATGGGTTCGGGTTGAGACCCTTCTTCAGGCTGAGGGTCAGGGGAGAGGGAAACTAGAGGAATGAATCAGAGCCGGCACCGATGACCAAGGAGCCCACAATGGTCCAATGTTGGCTGTTCCGCTTAGTTACTCCAGCATTTTGTGTCTGCCTTCAGTATAAACCAGCAACTGCAGTTCCTTCCTACACATTTTGCCAATCCAGAAGCCTTGTCGCCATTGTATCTGCCTCGGCCACCATCTCTAGCAGAACATTCATAGAAACTTAGACAATAGGTGCAGGAAGAGGCCATTTAGCCCTTCGAGCCAGCACCGCCATTCATGGTGATCATGGCTGATCATCCCCAATCAGTAACCCGTGCCTGCCTTCTCCCCATATCCCTTGATTCCACTAACCCCAAGAGCTCTATCTAACTCTCTCTTAAATCCATCCAGTGAATTGGCCTCCACTGCCCTCCCCTGTGGCAGAGAATTCCACACATTTCACAACTCTCTGGGTGAAAAAGGGTTTTTCTCACCTCAGTTTTAAATGGCCTCCCCCTTTATTCTTAGACTGTGGCCCCTGGTTCTGGACTCCCCCAACATTGGGGCCATTTTTCCTGCATCTTTAGCTTGTCCAGTCCTTTTATCATTTTATATGTTTCTATTGCAGCCTCTAAAGTCCTACAGAGCTGCAACATGTCTTGCTGACTTATATTTCAATGCCATTCCTTACCTCTGGAACGAACCACTGTCTGTGTAGATAACGTGCCTTGCACATCTCTTTACAACTTGGCAACTCACACCACAAAGCTGTGCCTTCTGGTCTTTGATCAACCCACAGTGGGAAAAGTGACCCAAGAGTTTAAGGATGTAATTAAGTTGGAAAACGTAAGGGATCACAGTTTAAGGATAAGAGGGAAGTCTTGTGGTATGTTAGCATTCATAGCAAAAGGATTTGAGTATAGGAGCAGGGAGCTTCTACTGCAGTTGTACAGGGTCTTGGTGAGACCACACCTGGAGTATTGCGAACAGTTTTGGTCTCCTAATCTGAGGAAAGACATTCTTGCCATAGAGGGAGTACAGAGAAGGTTCACCAGACTGATTCCTGGGATGTCAGGACTTTCATATGAAGAAAGACTGGATAGACTCGGCTTGTACTCGTTAGAATTTAGAAGATTGAGGAGTGGTCTTATAGAAACTTACAAAATTCTTAAGGGGTTGGACAGGCTAGTTGCAGGAAGATTGTTCCCGATGTTGGGGAAGTCCAGAACAAGGGGGTCACAGTTTAAGGATAAGGGGGAAATCATTTAGGACCGAGATGAGAAAAACATTTTTCACACAGAGAGTGGTGAATCTGTGGAACTCTCTGCCACAGAAGGTAGTTGAGGCCAGTTCATTGGCTATATTTAAGAGGGAGTTGGATGTGGCCCTTGTGGCTAAAGGGATCAGGGGGTATGGAGAGAAGGCAGGTATGGGATACTGAGTTGGATGATCAGCCATGATCATATTGAATGGCGGTGCAGGTTCGAAGGGCTGAATGGCCTACTCCTGCACCTAATTTCTATGTTTTAGGACCGAGATGAGACAATCATTTTTTACACAGTTTAAGGATAAGAGGGAAGTCTTTTAGGACCGAGATGAGAAAATTTTACACAGAGAGTGGTGAATCTGTGGAATTCTCTGCCACAGAAGGTAGTTGAGGACAGTTCATTGGCTATATTTTAGATGTGGCCCTTGTGGCTAAAGGTATCAGGGGGTATGGAAAGAAGGCAGGTACGGGATACTGAGTTGGATGATCAGCCATGGTCATATTGAATGGCGGTGCAGGCTCGAAGGGCCGAATGGCCTACTCCTGCACCTATTTTCTATGTTTCTATGTTCTATGTTTCTAAAAGGTGCAGAGGAGATTCACCAAGATATTTGCTGGATTTGCAGGCTTGAGGTATATAGAAACATAGCAAAATACAAAGTAGGTGCAGGAGTAGGCCATTCGGTCCTTCGGCCCTGCACCGCCATTCAATATGATCATGGCTGATCATCCAACTCAGCATCCTGAACCTGCCTTCTCTCCATACCCCCTGATCCCTTTAACCACAAGGACCACATATAACTCCCTCTTAAATATAGCCAATGAACTGTGGCCTCAACTACCTTCTGTGGCAGAGAGTTCCAGATATTCACCACTCAATTTACCACTTAGGGAGAGGTTGGATAGGTTGGGACTTTTTTCTCTGCAGAATTGGAGGCTGAGTGGTGACCTCATTGAGGTGAACAAGACCATGAGTGGAGTGGATAAAGTGAACACTCACGGTCCTTTCCCCAATGTAGAGGATTCTAAATCTAGAGGGCATAGAGTTAAGGAGAGAGGCACGATATGTAAGAGGGTCCTCGGGACATCTTTTTCACTCGGAGGGTGGTCCATATCTGGACTGAGTTGCCAGTGGAAGTGATATAAACAGATGCAATTATGACTTTTAAAAGATATTTTTTAACAGAAATCATCATCATGTGATTTTTTTTCACTTACCTGGTGGGGCGGGGAGGCGAGCCTTGAGGGGTCTCGCTTCTGATTGGAAGCGCCCGGGCAGTCAGGTCAGGTCGGGGGGGAGTCCCCCCCCCCCCCCCCCCCCCCCCCCCCGCCATGGGTACCACGTAATCCCGTGATACCTTCTCCATGGTCGGATAGTCGGCGACTAAACCGTCTCCCCCACCTGGTTTGCCAGGTGAGGAGGGGGCTGTGGACCCCCAGCAGGACCAAGAACAAGACATGTCAAAGGGCGGATGTGCTTCTAGCGAGCCAGCGGCCATCCACGCTTCAGGAGACGTTGCGATCACTGTCGAACACGGCCTCGTAAGGAACGATGATAAAACACACACACACACACCAAAATCCTAGACTTCCAGCGGCGGAAGTCCGCAGGAACTGGGGGCCAGAGATGTGTGGTGCGTCCTGTCGGAAACCAGCGCCACTGCGTCACTAATGTTGTCAACGATGATCTTCTGCTTCTGTCGTGTGTCTTTTAGACCCGCAGCTCCGTTGAGGCGAGCCGCAGGCCAACGTGTCATCGTCCAGGTCAATCGGACCTCGTTCACCATTCGGTGGCCGGTGTTTGGGGCAACTGGTGACGATGTGCTCCACTGTCTGTGTTGGGTCCCCACACCTGCAGGAGGCGCTCGCTGTCCACGAGGCCCCATCGCTACTACTCCGTAGCGTCCGACGCCCGGCCTCAAGTGGTTGAGGGTTGTCCACTCCTTTTGGGGCATGATGATGAATGAATTTAACAGATGTATAAATTGGATGGATTCAGGGGGCTATGGGCTAAATGCAGGCAAATGGGACTTGCCCAACATGCCAATCTGGTTGGCATGGACAAGGAGGACCAGAGGATCTGATCCTATGCTGTACTGCTCCAATACTGGAGAAATGCCAAGGAAAAGTGCCCCCAGTACAACATGGATGAATGATGAATGATGAATGATGAATGGATGAATGAATGAATGCATGCATGAATGAGTGAATGATGAAGGACAAGATACGTTCTTGTCACATGTCATTAACCACAGTGAAATTCTTTGTATTGCATATCCAAGGGATGCAAAGAGTTGCCAGATAAATGGTGCCCGACAAAGTTGGGAAGTATCCCCAACGGTCCTAGTTCCCTTGCAGTGTTCCAGAAGGAACACCAGATGAAGAATGGCAGCATCTCCGGAGAAAAGGGAACGTCACCCATTGCTATCCCCCCCCCCGGAGATGACGCCTGTCTGGCTGAGTTGCTCCAGATTTTTGTGTCCATCTTCGGTTTGAAGCAGCATCTGCACCTCCTTCCTATGTGGGCCGATCAGTTGCGTCCCTGACTGAGAAATCGCCTTGGGATTGGAAGAGGGATGGGGAGCAGGAAGTGGCTGGTTGCAGTTCACAGCTGCTGCGATGTACAATGGGTTAAATTGATTTTCAATCCCATCGCACAAACAAAAACAGGGCAATGCTATTGAATTTCAAAGCGTTGAAGCAACAACTGGGATAAAACGCTCTTACAAGCCATTGTTGCAATTGCCTTTGGTAAGTTTCAAAGCCCTTTGAATTTCAAGCTGTGATCGGTGGAAGCAACCTCGTTTCTCTCCCCTTTGATTGCAGCTGAGTTTACAAGATGTTTGGGTGTGACTCAGTTCACCACGCGTCTGCCCCGGGTAGCGTGGCATCCTTGGAAGAGCCACTGGTGACGTTGTGGGATGACTCTGCATGCAAAATCACCGCAGCTGTGAAAACATCAGCGTGGTGCAAGGGGAAAAGTGGCAAAGAAGGAGCAAAAAAAAAAAACTTTTTTAAATTGCAGCGGCAGAAATCCCCGTGAGTCAGTGCCAGAGAATGATTAAATGTTCTGGATAGTGTCGGCCGAATAAAAAAAAGTCCCCGCTGTTTCTGAGAAATCTGCCGCTGACTCCTGCGACCCAGGATTTTGGGATATACGTGACACGAATTCCTCAAATTTGGAGACCAAAACTGCACACAACTGATCGTATTGGCTCGATGGCCAACTCCTGCACCTATTTTCTAAAGGGTCTGTCCCAGTTGTGTGCAGTTTTGGTCTCCAAATTTGAGGAAGGACACTCGTGCTATTGTGGGAGTGCATCGTAGGTTCACCAGGTTAATTCCCGGGATGGCGGGACTGTCATATGTTGATAGAATGGAGCAGCTGGGCTTGATGACACTGGAATTTAGAAGGATGAGATGGGTTCTTATTGAAACATATAAGATTATTAAGGGATTGGAATTGCTAGAGGCAGGAAACATGTTCCAGATTTTGGGGGAGTCCAGAACCAGGGGCCACAGTTCAAGAATAAGGGGTTGGTCATTTAGAACGGAGATGAGGAAAAACGTTTTCATCCAGAGGGTTGTGAATCTGTGGAATTCTCTGCCTCTGAGGCCAATTCTCTGGATGCTTTCAAGATAGAACTGTTAAAGATAGTTGAGTCACGGGATATGGGGAGAAGGCAGGAACGGGGTACTGATTGTGGATGTTCAGCCATGATGACATTGAATGGTGGTGCTGGCTCAAAGGACCGAATGGCCTACTCCTGCACCTATTGTCTATTGTCTATTGTCATGGCTGATCATCCAGAATCAGTACCCCGTTACTGCTTTCTCCCCATATCCCCTGATTCCATTAGCCAAATCTAACTCTTTGGAAAACATCCAGTGTATTGGCCTCCAATGCCTTCTGTGGCAGAGAACTCCACAGATTCGCAACTCTCTGGGTGAGAAAATTTTTGCCTCATCTCAGTCCTAAATGGTCTACGCCTTAAACTGTGTCCTCTGGTTCTGGACTCCCCCAACATGGGGAACATTTTTCCTGCATCTAGCCTGTTCAATCCCTTAGGAATTGTATATGTTTCTATCAGATATCCTCTCATCCTTCTAAATTCCAGTGAATACAAGCCCAGTCCACCCATCTTTCATCATATATCAGTCCCGCCATCCTGGTGAACCAACGCTGCATTCCCTCAATAGAAAGAATGTCCTTCCTCAAATTAGGAGGCCAAAACCGCACAGCATACGCCAGGTGTGGTCTCACCAGGGCCCTGTACAACTGCAGTTGGACCTCCTTGCTCCTAAACGCATGGGATAAATAAAGGTTTATTGTATAGTATTGTATGGCATTTTATAGCACCGTATCGTAGGTGACAGTTCTAGAAGTTTCTCCCCAATTGGTAATGTTTTTGGCTTTATCTTGCACTTGCGTACAGTTTGGGTCTCCTAATCTGAGGAAAGACATTGTTGCCATAGAGGGAGTACAGAGAAGGTTCACCAGACCGATTCCTGGGATGTCAGGACTTTCATATGAAGAAAGATTGGATAGAGTCGGCTTGTACTCGCTAGAATTTAGAAGATTGAGGGGGGATCTTATAGAAACTTACAAAATTCTTAAGGGGTTGGACAGGCTAGATGCAGGAAGATTGTTCCCGATGTTGGGGAAGTCCAGAACAAGGGGTCACAGTTTAAGGATAAGGGGGAAATCTTTTAGGACCGAGATGAGAAAAACATTTTTCACACAGAGCGTGGTGAGTCTCTGGAATTCTCTGCCACAGAAGGTAGTTGAGGCTAGATCATTGGCTATATTTAAGAGGGAGTTGGATGTGGCCCTTGTGGCTAAAGGGATCGGGGTATGGAGAGAAGGCAGGTACAGGATACTGAGTTGGACGATCAGCACGCAGCAGAAGCTTTTCACTGTACCTCGGTTCACGTAACAACAACTAAACTCAAACTCAAACTTATTTCTAAAATATCGAATAGTTGCGAAAAGTGATGGCTGATTTTAATTTAATATTGTTAGCTTCCTGGCCACTGGCTGGGATGGATAGACAAGACTGTCTGGTTTACAAAGGGCCACATCAAAGGCAATATTCCCAAACAATTACTTTGGCTTCGCAAAGTAAGCAGACGTTACGGAAAGCATCTGTGCACATTTTCCTGAAACACACCACAGCATTTGATGATACGTTCCTTGCACAACTGACGGATTGAATCTATGGGAGGTTTGCCAGGGTCTTATTCCAGCTAAGATCAGCAGCAGCAGTTATGAGGTGAATTTAATTGAGGAATCATTATTGAATGTAACTTGCGTAAGAAAGGATTTCATTGTTCTCTTAAGGGACGGCATGGATGAGCCAGCACCCCATTCAATATAATCATGGCTGATCATCCAAAAACTGTACCCCCGTTCCTGCTTACTCCCCATAACCCCTTCATTCCATTAGCCCTCAGAGCTATATCCAACTCTCTCTTGAAGACATCCAGTGAATTGGCCTCCACTGCCTTCTGTGGCAGAGAATTCCACAGATTCACAACTCTCTGGGTGAAAAAGGTTCTTCTTCATCGCAGTCCTAAATGGCCGACCCCTTACTCTTAAACTGTGACCCCCTAGTTCTGGACTCCCCCAATACCGGGAACATGTTATCCTGCATCTAGCCTGAAAGAAAAAGAGAATGGAGAAATATAGAGAGGGGAATATTGAAACACAGAAACTGAAACATAGAAACATAGACAATAGGTGCAGGAGTAGGCCATTCGGCCCTTCGAGCCAGCACCGCCATTCAATGTGATCATGGCTGATCATCCCCAATCAGTACCCCGTTCCTGCTTTTTCCCCCATGTCCCTTGATTCCTTTATCCCAAAGAGCTAAATCTAACTCTCTCTTGAACAGGGCACCACTTCCAGTGGAAAATAGCCCCAGGCAGAATGGGCAATAAAGGGTGGCCCGGTGGCGCAGCGGTAGAGTTGCTGCCTCATAGCGCCAGAGACCCAGGTTCAATCCTGACCACGGGTGCTGTCTGTACGGAGTTTGTACGTTTTCCCCGTGACTTCCGTGGGTTTTCCCCGGGTGCTCCGGTTTCCTCCCACACTCCAGGCTTGTAGGTCAATTGGCTTGGGAAACATTGTAATCGTGTCATAGTGTGTGTTGGATAGTGTTTAAGTGTACGGGGATGGCTGGTCGGTGCAGACTCGATGGACCAAGGGGCCTGTTACCGCGCTGTATCTCCAAATTAGACTAAATTTGTTGGAAGGAACTGCGGATGCTGGTTTAAATTAAAGATAGACACAAAAAGCTGGAATAACTCTGTGGGACAGGCAGCATCTCTGGAGAGAAGGAATGGGTGACGTTTCAGGTCGTGGCCCTTCTTCAGACTAAACTGAACATATGACAATAATATACACTTGACTCTGGAACATTGAACGATCATCTAAAGGGCCTGTCCCACTTTCCCGAGTTACTCACGAATTCTCCCGAGTTTTCCCCTTGATTCGAACTCGGAGAATGTCCGTAGTGAGTCTGTAGCAAGTCCTTAGGAGGCCGTAGGATTCCGTAGATATATCGTAGCGGCACGGTACTCGGGGCATCAGGTAAGTCGGGAGTTTTTTTCCAGCCTGACAAAAATGCCCACAAGTAAAAAGATAGTCGGGAGAAGAAGTTCATAGATCACAAAAATCTTGATTTTTTTTTTTAAGGTCAGTTCAACTCGGCAAAGGACTCGGGCAACATCGCAGGCTGCCTCGCCAACAGTCTGTCTGTCCCTTCCACTGTTTTTACTATTGTAAGTATGTTTTAAAAGTGTATTTTACTGTTTCTTGATTTGTTTTATGTGGGGGGTGG
This sequence comes from Leucoraja erinaceus, assembly GCF_028641065.1. Taxonomy (NCBI): domain Eukaryota; kingdom Metazoa; phylum Chordata; class Chondrichthyes; order Rajiformes; family Rajidae; genus Leucoraja; species Leucoraja erinaceus. The sequence continues at coordinate 52,622,851 of NC_073389.1, forward strand.
TGGGGGGGAGGGGGGTGTATTGGGGAAAACGTTTTTTAATCACTTCATTTGCTGACGGAGATGAGATTTGTCTCCGTATCGTATCTCCGTCCCCCCCCTGCGGCCTAACATCGTGGAGCGGTCTGTTCCGTAAGACCGGCCCGGAGCTTCAAGCCACGGGCGCAGCGCGGACTTACCATCGCGGAGCGTGTGATCCGTTGCCAAGGATCGCCAGCAAAAGTGCTCCGACTGCGGGGGCCTGTGGACTGTAACACCATGAAGCCGCGGTCTCCGGTGAGAAGAGGCCGACTCGGGAGCTCCACGTTCCGATCCGTCCCGACGCCGGAGTTTCCATCAACCCGACACGAGGGCCTCGGACATTGGACCGTCGGCAGCGGCGACTGCGGAGGGTTCAACTGTCCCGACCACGGGTGAACAAACGAGGAAGATAACTGAACTTTATTGCCTTCCATCACAGAGAGGAATGTGGATTCTGCTGTGGTGGATGTTTATGGTAAATTTTATCTTATAGAAACATAGAAACATAGAAAATATCTCCATGAGGAGGCCATTCGGCCCTTCGAGCCTGCACCGCCATTCATTGCAATCATGACCGATCATCCCCAATCAGTAACCCGTGCCTGCCTTCTCCCCATATCCCTTGACTCCACTAGCCCCTAGAGCTCTATCTAACTATCTCTTAAATCCATCCAGTGACTTGGCCTCCACTGCCCTCTGTGGCAGGGAATTCCACAAATTCACAACTCTCTGGGTGAAAAAGTTTTTTCTCACCTCAGTCTTAAATGACCTCCAATTTATTCTAAGATTGTATCCCCTGGTTCTGGACTCGCCCAATATTGGGAACATTTTTCCTGCATCTAGCTTGTCCAGTCCTTTTTATAATTTTATATGTTTCTATAAGATATCCCCTCATCCCTCTAAACTCCAGTGAATACAAGCCTAGTCTTTTCAATCTTTCCTCATATGACAGTCCCGCCATCCCAGGGATCAATCTCGTGAACCTACGCTGCACTGCCTCAATCACAAGGATGTCCTTCCTCAAATTAGGAGACCAAAACTGTACACAATACTCTAGATGTGGTCTTGTGTGGTTGGGTGTCTTGTTGCTGTTTATTTAGTATGACTGTATGGCAACTCAAATATCACTGTACATTAATCGTACATGTGACAAGCAATTCGAACTTGAATTTGAACTTGAACTCGAATTTGTATTTGAAATGGGTATCATTGTCCAAGTCAGGATGATCTGTGATTTGGAAGCAACCTGCTGGTGCTTCAACGTAGTTGCTACCTAGGTGTTAGAGTTTGTGGACGCAAAAGGTGCTGTAGGTATAAAAGGACTGGACAAGCTAGATGCAGGAAAAATGTTCCCAATGTTGGGAGAGTCCAGAACCAGGGGCCACAGTCTTAGAATAAAGGGGAGGTTATTTAAGACTGAGGTGAGAAAAAACGTTTTCACCCAGAGAGTTGTGAATTTATGGAATTCCCTGCCACAGAGGGCAGTGGAGGCCAAGTCACTGGGTGGATTTAAGAGAGAGTTAGATAGAGCTCTAGGGGCTGGTAGAATCAAGGGATATGGGGAGAAGGCAGGCACGGGTTATTGATTGGGGACGATCAGCCATGATCACAATGAATGGCGGTGCTGGCTCGAAGGGCTGAATGGCCTCCTCCTGCACCTATTTCCTATGTTTCTATGTTTCTATCACTCACTGCAGTATATTTCGTGGGAATGTGCTGCATCCATTGCTCACGCTGTTCAAAAGACAAAGCGCTGGAGGAAGGTCTAGGAGGAATGTCAAAGATGGGAGGTCATGTGCATCAAGGGACTGCAGATGCTGGGTTACACCCAGGATAGACACAAAATGCTGGAGTAAATGTGGGACAGGCAGCATCTCTGGAGAGAAGGAATGGGTGACGCCACCACCCTGCACAAAAGTCAGGAACTTTAAACACTGCCACCATTTTAAAGTAGAATAGAATAGAATAGAATAGAATAGAATAGTTTCTTTATTGTCATTGTAACATGAACCATGTACAACGAAATTTAAAAATGTCAGCCAGTCAGTGCATTCAAACATTTCTAAAAGCTAACGATACATACAAGGTAAAATATTAAAAGATAAACAACTAAAATAAATATCACGAAAATAGCACGCATAAACACCCAACCCTCCATCCTTCTGTCGATTTCACAGTGTACCACAGTCCCTTAGTCTGTATCGCCCCTGCGTTCCTTGGCGGCTACATTTAGTGCTTTTATAGCAGTGGGGTAAAAACTGTTTTTTAGTCTGTTCGTCCTTGTCCTTGTAGATCTGTACCGTCTGCCTGACGGCAACAGTTCAAACAGGGAGTGTCCGGGGTGGGAAATGTCCTTTATGAGTCTAATTATAAGTCTAATTTTATCTCACTGAGTGTCCATACAACATCTTACCTCATTGTAGCTTTAACAGAGTCTCCCTTCTTGGGCAATTACTGATGTAATATGGACATTTATACAGGCCTGAGGTCAGACCAGCTAATAGTCTCATAGAGTCATAGAGTGATACAGTGTGGAAACAGGCCCTTATCACAGATAGATACAGTATATCACAAACACACACACACACATACACGCACACACACACACACGCACGTACGTACGCACACACACACACACGCACACACACACACACACACACATACGCGCGCACACACACACGTACGCACACACGCACGTACGTACGCACACACGCACACACACACACACACACACACACACACACACACACGCACACACACACACACAGATATAGAGTCACTGAGTACTGTTCATCAGAGTCATAGTTACACAGTGTGGATTCAGGCCCTTCGGCCCAACTTGCCCAAACCGACCAACATGTCCAGTCTATACTCGTCCCACCTGTCTGGAGAGAAGGAATGGGTTTGGCCCACTTCCCTCCAAGCCTGTCCTATCCATGTACTTGCCTAACTGTTTCTTAAACATTGGGATAGTCCCAGCCTCAACTACCTCCTCTGGCAGCTCGTTCCATGCACCCACTGCCCTTTGTGTGAAAAAATAGATGACCATTTTGGGTCTCATCTTCTTGAAGCGCATACACTATTCCGAATGTCTGAAGAGATCCTCTATCAGGAGTCAACATCAATGTGGCTTTGTACATGGGAGGGAAGTATTCCTATGATGACTTTGTGAACATTCGTGGTCGTAAGTTGGAACAGAATTAGGCCACTCAAGTCCACTCCACCATTCAGTCATTTCTTTAAGAAGGAACTGCAGATGCTGTACACAAAAAATCTGAACATTGAATTCTCCCAATTTTGTTAGTCCTTGCTGTCTCCTCCCCTTCCTCAGCCCTCCTGCTGTCTTCTCCCATCCCCCAGCCTTCGGGCTCCTCCTCCTTTTTCCTTTCTTCTCCCGGACCCCCACTCCCCATCAGTCTGAAGAAGGGTTTCGGCCCGAAACGTTGCCAATTTCCTTCGCTCCATAGATGCTGCTGCACCCGCTGAGTTTCTCCAGCTTTTTTGTGTACCCACCATTCAGTCATGGCTGATTTACCTCTCCCTCTCAACTCCATTCTCCTGCCTTCTCCCCATAACCACCTAACACCCGTATTAATCAAGAATCTATCTATCTCTGCCTTAAAGATATCATAGAGTGATATTAACCATTACCTGTGACACCGGTACTAATGCATAATCTGTCAATGTGTGGCTTAAAACTACCTATCAACTTGGCCTCCACAGCCTACTGTGGCAATGTAGTCTACAGGTTCACCACCCTCTAACTAAATTAATTCATATAACCATATAACCATATAACAATTACAGCACGGAAACAGGCCATCCTGGCCCTACAAGTCCGTGCCGAACAACTTTTTTTCCCTTAGTCCCACTTGCCTGCACGCATACCATAACCCTCCATTCCTTTCTCATCCATATGCCTATCCAATTTATTTTTAAATGATACCAACGAACCTGCCTCCACCACTTCCACTGGAAGCTCATTCCACACCGCTACCACTCTCTGAGTAAAGAAGTTCCCCTTCATGTTACCCCTACACTTCTGTCCCTTAATTCTGAAGTCATGTCCTCTTGTTTGAATCTTCCCTATTCTCAAAGGGAAAAGCTTGTCCACATCAACTCTGTCTATCCCTCTCATCATTTTATAGATCTCTATCAAGTCCCCCCCCCTTAACCTTCTACGCTGCAGAGAATAAAGACCTAACTTATTCAACCTATCTCTGTAACTGATGAAATTCCTCCCCATCCCCTTCCTAAAGGAACATCCTTTTACTCTGAGGCCGTGCCCTCTGGTCCTAGACTCTCCCACTGGTGGAAACAACCTCTCCACATCCAATCTATCCAGGCCTTTCACTATTCGGTACGTTTCAATAAGGTCCCCCTTCATCCTTCTGAAGCTCCAACTAGTACAGGCCCAGTGGCCATCAAACGCTCATCGTACGTTAACCCACACATCCCAGGGATCATTGTTGTAAACCCTTCTCATAGAGAGTTGTGAGTCTGTGGGATTCTCTGCCTCAGACGGCAGTGGAGGTCAGTTCTCTGGATACTTTCAAGAAAGAGCCAGATGGGGCTCTTGAAGATAATGGAGTCAGGGGATATGGGGAGAAGGCAGGAACGGGGTACTGATTGGGGATGATCAGCCATGATCACATTGAATGGGTGGTGCTGGCTCGAAGGGCCGAATGGCCTACTCCTGTACCTATTGTCTATTGTCTGGACCCTCTCCAGCGCCAACACATCCTTCCTTCAGATATGGCGGCCTAAAACTGCTCACAATACTCCAAATATGTTGGTGGCTGAAGTCAACGATGCACAGTTGAAGTGTTTTAATGATTTGATCCTTCGCTTCTGATTTGCAAGTTGTGCTCTGATTGCTAAATTGCTTCTGTAAGGATGTCACAAGCCTTTCATTAATGTTCTAGGGAACCAGAGGCCAGAGGAGCAGCCAAACGAGATTAAAGTTGGATTGAAATGTGAATGATTGCTTGATATTGCAAAATAATTTGCAAGCTGTTGAAATAATCTGATGGTATCTCGGGCAAAGTATTTTATCTGGGTCTCACATTGTTCCGGCTTAATGATGGGATGAAGTCTGAACAATTCCTTTGGCCCAACAAACCTAATTCTTCCCAAGCAACATGTGGGTCGGACACATTCAGTCATGGGAATATGGAGAGACACGGCACGGAAACAGGCCCTTCGGCCCTACGGGTTCACTCTAGCCATCAACTTTTCAACCCATTTGTTGTTCTCCATGTATTTTAGAAACATAGAAACATAGACAATAGGTGCAGGAGTAGGCCATTCGGCCCTTCGAGCCTGCACCACCATTCAATATGATCATGGCTGATCATCCAACTCAGTATCCTGTACCTGCCTTCTCTCCATACCCCCTGATCCCTTTGGCCACAAGGGCCACATTTTTTTTTAATATGGAGGAGTGTGTGATATCAGAAAGTGAGAAAAGGAAGAAAATGAAGAGAAAAGAAGCAGAGGTTGGAAGCAGAAGAATAAAGGAGAGATAGCTATTTATTATTCTTGACCACCATTCACCCAGTCCTGAAACGGATCATTTCTATGTTTGTGTTGCACCATATGCTTGTAAGAAGTCGACAAATGGAGACCAAATCCTTAGGAATTGGTCTACTTTGTCTGTTAGGAGGAGTCTCATTTCTTCAAGATGTAGGGTTTCCAACATGTCTGAAATCCACATTTTAAGCGTTGGTTTTGATGTATTTTTCCAAAATGTCAGTATGTTTTTTGCTGTTATTAAGGAAAGATTTTTAAAACTTTTTCAATTTATTCTCATCTTCCAGTAATCCGAATATAATCAATTCAGTGTTAGGATCAAATTTTATCGTAAGTAATTTTGTGAAAATTTCAAAGATTTCACTCCAAAATTTTGTGTAATTTTATACAACAAACAAAAGATGTGTTATAGTGGCGTTCTGAGAAAAACATTTATCACAAATGGGGCCACATCTAACTCCCTCTTAAATATATTCCATAGGGGTGGCACGGGGGCGCAGTAGTAGAGTTGCCGCCGCACAGCGCCAGAGACCCCGGGATCGACCTTGACTACGGGTGCTGTCTGTACGGAGTTTGCACGTCCTCCCCATGACCTGCGTGGGTTCCTCTCACACTCCCAAGAAGTGCAGGTTTGTAGGTTAATTTGGCTTCTGCAAATTGTCCCTGGTGTGTGGGACAGTGCTAGTGTGTGGGCTGATAGATTGTCGGAGTGGACTCGGTGGGTCGAAGGGCCTGCTTCCGCGCTGTGTCTCTGAACCAAAACTAAACTACCTCAAGTCAATTTACAGTGACCGATTAACCTACTAAAGTAGGGTGACACAGGGGAGCAATAGAGCAACACAGTGGTGCAGTTTTGAGGCCATGTTTAGCGTATTATGTTCAGTTCTGGGCACCATGTTAGAGGAAAGACGTTGTCAAGCTGGAAAGGGTACAAAGAAGATATATGAGGATGTTGCCAGGAATGGGTCTGAGCTGGGATGGGACTCTATACCTTGGAGCGCAGGAGGATGAGGGGTGATCTTAGAGAGGTGTATAAGGTCATGAGAGGAATAGATTGGGTAGATACACAGAGTCTGTTTTATTATTAATGTTTAATGTTTTATGTGTCATTCTTAAATGTTTACTGTATGTCGTGTTATTATTTGTGGGCGGAGCACCAAGGCAAATTCCTTGTATGTGCAAATACTTGGCCAATAAACGTATTAATTCAAATCATTTATTCATTCATTCATTCAATCATTCAGAGTAGGTGAATTGAGGACCAGAGGACATAGGATTAAGGCGAAGGGGAAACGATTTAATTGGAATCTGAAAGGGAATTCTTTCACACAAAGAGCAGTGGGTGTATGGAACAAGCTGCCAGAGCAGGTAGTTGAGGCCAGAGATGTCCCAGAGGCCCGTTTCCACGCTGTATCACTCAATGACTCTATGACCCGCTTGTGTTGGGGGTGGTTTGTGTGTTGCGCGTTGAGGGACGGGACCCAACGGGTCCTCCTTGGTCAAGGATTTAGTAAAATTTAGACTATCTTCCTTCGGGGGGAGGCGACTTTTTCTTGTCGTGTCCCCCATTTCTGTCTCCATCTGCACTGAGGCCTAATGGCGGAACTGGCGGCCTCGGGGCTAGGACGGCGTTCTGGTGGCGGCCCGACTCGGAGCTGTGGCGACGTTCTGGCGTTTCGGCGGTGGACCCGGCTTCGGAGCTGGGGCTGCATTCTGGCGTTTTGGCGGTGGCCCGACTCGGAGCTGGAGCTGTGGTGGCGCTCTGAGCTGTGGCGGAGTTCCGGCGTTCCATCGTTCCGGCGGCGGCCCGATTGGAGCTGTGGTGGCGCTCTGGTGTTCCGGCGGCGGACCCGATTTTGGAGGCTCGTAGGCCCAGTGGACGACATTGTCGGGAGCTCACAGGTCACGGGTTGGTGGCTTATTTTTCCATGGGCTCCCGCAACAACAGCTGTGTCCGCTGGACTAGAGGGCGGCAGCTTCGGCAGCTTCGACCACCATGGGCCACGGAGTTGAAACCTTGTCTTCCATCACAGTGAGGAGGTGCCTGGTGAACTCACTGTGGTGGATGTTAAATTTGTGTTTATTGTGTGTTGTTGTCATTTTTTTTATATGTATGACTGCAAGGCAACAAAATTTCGTTCAGACCGAAAGGTCTGAATGACAATAAAGGATACTTTGACTTTGACTTTGACTTTGACTTTCCTGGCGAATAATAGACAGATTGACGGAACATTTAGGTAGCCTGAAACTTCGTTGCCACTGGATGAGGGAGCTCCAGATGTATTGGCTTTGATGCTAACAGTGACCTGGTTTTGAGAGAAAAGAAATGGGTGAATCATTTCACTCACTTAAAGGAAATCTATGTGAAATATTACTGGAAATAATTGGAAACTGAAGTGAATTGGATGACGTCAATCCACAGTTTTCTGATCAACTCTTCTGCTTATTGTTCCCACCGACTTCAAAATATCGGTTTCAACTTCAGCTTAGTTTATTGTCACGTGCACCGAGGTACAGTGAAAATCTTTTGCTGCGCGCTAACCAGTCAGCGGAAAGACAGTACATGATTACAATTGAGCCCTTTATCGTGTGCAGATACATGATAAAGGAATAACGTTTCGTGCAAGGCAAAGCCAGCAAAGTCCGATTAGGGTCAGTCCGTATCTGAGAGGGGTTTTTAAGAAGATCATAGATCGAATAAAGGGCCTGTCCCACTTTCACGAGGTAAACATCGGGTTGGCTGAGGAGGCCAGATATAGACCCCGACCTCGGGTGGACTATGAGGAGGAGAACTGGATATTTTCAGTGCCTTCCCTCACAGTGAATTCTGCTGTGGGGGGACGTTTCTTGTTGATTTCTATAGTGTACTGTTCTGTGTCTTTTTCCTTTTTTTCTTTTCTTTTTTTATTTTGTATGAATTTGTGACATTGAATCTATTCAATTAATTTGATCAATCTCTGTAAAGCACTTTGGTTCAAAGTGATTTTGTTTAAAAGTGCTATATAAATAAATATTATTATTATTATTATTATTATAATTCACAAATTCTCCTTGATTCAAACACGCAGAATGTTCGTAACGAGGTCGTAGGAGTTGGTAGATATATCATAGCGGCTCGTTACGCCAGCCGTAGGTACTCGTGGCATCAGGAATGTCGGGAGGTTTTTTCCAGCCCGATAAAAATGTCCACGAGTAAAAAAATGGTCGGGGTGAAAGAAATGGCAACTTTTTACTCTTAAGGAGGGCATCGAAATAGTCCTGGGAATTCGTAGACGTACTCGTCGGAGTTCGTAGGAGTTCGTGAACATAGTCGTGGAAGGTCGTAGGAGTTCGTAGATTACCATGATCATGATTTGTTTTTTAGGTCCTTTAAACTCGACAGAGGTTTTGAATTATGTTGTGAAAGTGGGACAGGCCCTTAAGAAATGTTACTGCAGGAGTAGAGTTTTAAGAGTGTGGAGCGATTGTAATATGTGACTGCAGATCTGCTTCTGTGGCCTGCACGCCATCTTGGTGTATAGCAGCAGCACGGTGGCGCAGCGGTAGAGTTGCTGCCTTACAGCGCTTCCAGCACCGGCGACCCGGGTTTGATCCCGACTACGGGTGCTGTCTGCATGGAGTTTGTACGTTCTCCCCACGACCTGTGTGGGTTTTCTCCAAGATCTTCGGTTTCCTCCCACACTTCAAAGACGTACAGGTATGTAGGTTAATTTGGTTTGTTGTATGTGTTAATTGCCCCCTAGTATGGGTAGGATAGTGTTAATGTGCGGGGATCCCTGTACACTAGCACTATCCTACACACCATAGGAACAATTTACAATTTTATCAAAGCCAATTGATCTACAAACCTGTACCTCTTAGGAGCGTGGGAAGAAACCAGAGCACACGGAGAAACCTCACTTGCAAACTCCGTGCAGACAGCACCCGTAGTCGGGGTTGAACCTGGGTCTCCAGCGCTGCATACGCTGGAAGGCAGCAACTCTACCGCTGCGCCACCGTGCTGATCCTACACACCAATATGGCTTCCAAGATGGCCCCCAACCCAGGAGACTATTTGCTTGCTCACCATATCTGCGCCACTGTTACATCCTCAAAAATCCTAAGGGAAGTAATTCAATTCAATTCAATTCAATTTATTTGTCATTTGGACCCCTTGAGGTCCAAACGAAATGACGTTTCTGCAGCCATACATTACAAACAAATAGACCCAAGACACAACATAATTTACATAAACATCCATCACATCGCTGTGATGGAAGGCCAAAAAAACTTATCTCTCCACTGCACTCTTTTCCCCCCCCCACCCCGATGTCAGAGTCAAAGTCAAAGCCCCCGGCTGGCGATACACAAACAATGTTATTACTGGAGGGATAATACTCAATGGGCTGAATTGTGTCCTATGATACTCATGGCCATTCCTGCTGTGCGACCTGGCATGAAGTGCGACCTGCTCTTTGACTCACTCAGTTTCAGAACACCCCCGCGTTCAATGGTTAGTGCTGGCGGCAAGAGAGATTAGACTGTGTGGAGCTCTTTCCAGTTTCGTACAGAGGCTGCACCTCCTTCTGACTTCTGAAGTTCAAAGGATTATACTTCACAGGAGCAGAATTAGGCCATTCAGCCCATCGAGTCTACTCTGCCATTCAATCATGGATGATCTATCCTTTCCACTCAACCCCATTCTCCTGCCTCCTCCCCATAACCTTTGACTCCCACTGCATTCTGTAGCCTCCGGTCTCAGTGTCAATCGGTCAACATTTATTTAGTTAGAACCAGAAACAGAAAAAAATAGAAAATAGGTGCAGGTGGAGGCCATTCGGCCCTTCAAGCCAGCACTACCATTCATTATGATCATGGCTGATCATCCCCAATCTGTACCTCGTTCCTGCCTTCTTCCCATATCCCTTGATTCCGTTAGTCCAAAGAGCCATATCTAACTCTCTCTTGAATACATCCAGTGCATTGGCCTCCACTGTCTTCTGTGGCAGAGAATTCCACAGATTCACAACTCTCTGGGTGAAAAGGGATTTTCCTCATCTCAGTCCTAAATGGTCTGAGTTTAGAGATACAGTGCCGAAAACAAGCTCTTTGGCCCATCGAGTCCGTGCCGACCAGCGATCCGGGCTATCCTACACACTCAAGGGGCAATTTACAACGCCACTAACACAAAGGCAATTCACCTACAAACACATTGAATGGTGGTGCTGGCTCGAAGGGCCGAATGGCCTACTCCTGCACTTATTGTCTATTGTCTATTGTCTATACGTCTTTGGAGTGTGGGAGGAAGCCAGAGATTCCGGAGAAAACCCACGCAGGTCACGGGGAGAACGTACAGACTCCGTACAGACAGCACCCGTAGTCAGGATTGAACCCGGGTCTCTGGCGCTGTGAGGCAGCGACTCTACCGCTGTGCCCACGTGAGTGAGTGACCTCTGTACCCTTGACCAGCTTCCACTGGCTTAGGGCTGCTGGTGCCAAAGGAGCAGGTGCGTAGTTCCTCGAAGATGGCACCACAGGTTCAGGTAGCATTCGGCACTTTGGCCTTCACCAGTCAGAGTATTAAGTATAGACGCCGGGAGGTCATGTCATGAAGCTGGGAGGTCATATCGACCCGAAACGTCACCCATTCCTTCTCTCCAGAGATGCTGCCTGGTCCGCTGAGTTACTCCGGCATTTTGCGTCTATCTTTGATTTAAACCAGCATCCGCAGTTCTTGCCTTCATATAAAATATTGTGTTCAGGTTTGGTCACCAGATTATAGAAAAGATGTTGTGACGCTGGAAAGGGCGCAGAGAAGATTTACGAAGGTGTTGCCAGGACTCGAGGGGCTGAGCTATAGGAGAACATTGAATTGAACATTGAACAAGATTGTTAAGGGTTTGGACGTGCTAGAGGCAGGAAACATGTTCCCGATGTTGGGGGAGTCCAGAACCAGGGACTGCACAGTTTAAGAATAAGGTGTAAGCCATTTAGAACGGAGACGAGGAAACACTTTTTGCTCACAGAGAGTTGTGAGTCTGTGGAATTCTCTGTCTCAGAGGGCGGTGGAGGCGGGTTCTCTAGATGCTTTCAAGAGAGAGCTTGATAGGGCTCTTAAAAATAGCGGAGTTAGGGGATATGGGGAGAAGGCAGGAACGGGGTACTGATTGGGAATGATCAGCCATGATCACATTGAATGGCGGTGCTGGCTCGAAGGGCCAAATGGCCTTCTCCTGCACCTATTGTCTATTGAATTCCCCAATTTATGTAACTTATCTACAAATAACCCAGCCATTTCTCCCCTCCCTCCCACCCTGCCCCCTTCCGCTTGCATTCATTCCTCTGGCTTCACAATTCACATTACTTCTATCATATCCGTATCTCACAATTTTCCGTCTTTTCATCGCTAGCCTTTGTCCAAACCATTTGCCAATCGACCCCCCTCGCTCCCTCCCCTCCCCCCTCACCTCCATCGTGGTAACTTGCCAAGCTCTGTCCCGCCCCCCACTTCCTTCAAGCTTAATCCCCCCCCCCCCCCCCCCCCCCCCCTGACTCACCACAGGCTGAAGAAGCATCTCACAAGTTCATAAGTGATAGGAGCAGAATTTAGGCCATTCGGCCCATCTCGTCTACTCTGCCATTCAACCGTGGCTGATCTATCTCTGCCTCCTAACCCCATTCTCCTGCTTTCTCCCCATAACACCTGATACCTGTACTAATCAAGGATCTATCTATTTCTGCCTTAAAGATATCCACTGACTTAAAAAATACCCATTGACCTGGCCTCCGCAACCGTCTGTGGCAATGAATTCCACAGATTCACCACCCTCTGGCTAAAGCAATTCCTCCACACGTCCTTCCTAAAGATATGTTCTTTTATTCTGAGGCTATGGCCACTGGTCCTAGACTCTCCCACTAGTGGAAACATCCTCTCCCCATCCACTCTATCCATGCCTTTCACTATTTAGTAAGTTTCAATGAGGTCCCCCCCTCATTCTTCTAAACTCCAGAGAGTTCAGGCCCTGTGCCGACCCAACCCAAAATGTTATCTGTACATGTTCTCTAGACATGCTGAGTTCCTCCAGCACCTTGTGTCTTATTTTGAATCAATTGGCATCTGCAGTTACTTGTGTCTGCAGAACTCTTTGGTTTTTTGGCTCTTCAGATGCCATGAGTGATAGGAGCAGAATTAGGCCATTCGGCCCATCAAGTCTACTCCGCCATTCAATCACAACTGATCTATCTCTAGCAATGTTACAAAATTGAGATTTAAAAAATCAAGTCTGCAATTTATCCCATCAGATAAAGCATAACAATGTTTAATTTGACACCTAATTCACTTTCATATCTCAAGTAATAAAAAAGATATGGCCATTTTCATACTCGGAAATTAAATTGTTCCCTATTGATTTTCTATGGACATAACAAAAAAGCTGTGACCGTGGACAGTCAAAAGCCCATAACCTTCTTAAAAATTAAGAGAACTGAATGAAATTTTCAGTTATCATAGATTGAAGCATTCTGAAACAAATATAAAATAATCTTACTTGGATGACCTGAAATTAAAGCATGTAATTAGTTAGTTACCCAATTGTAGCTAATTTCAAACTTCAATTACTAGATCTAAACATCTATCCATTTCTTAATAAATGATTAACATTTTTAAATAGCCCAAGTGTCCAAATAATATTCACAAATAATTCACAATAAAACATGATTTTTAAAATCTCATTTACATCAATTTATAGGCCAAATGGAAGGAATTTAGTGTTCAATTGCTGTAAATTAAAGTCAATTTAAATCAGCTTTCTAGTGGGTTCCTGTGAACGCGCTGGTTTAGAACGTTCACATTGCGCTGGATTTGTGCCCTCAAATGCCCAGAAAAATACTGCGGGATATAAAGAGCCCAAAATGAACTACTCGCTATAGAAAACTTTATACACAGGGTTAAATTACAAGCCCCATTTAATGTAAAAATAAGGTACATACCTTTAATTGTTTGCTTTATAAAACCCTGGGGCTGCGAGAGGATGCGGGTTGAGAGAGAGTGATTTTTAAACTACTATAACTATTATACAAGGCCATAAAAACTAATAATACCTTTTGCGACGGGGTCTTTCAGCGATTTTCCGTTAATGATTTACTAGGCTGAACATTTTCGATTGCAACAGCCTAGTAAAAATTGCGTTTTAAACCCTCCCCCTCTAAACAGCGCCAAAATCGCGCACACGGGGTACGGCAGATTCTCAGCCACGATTCAGGTAGGTTTTGTAACATACCTACTGTCTCTCCCTCCTAACCCCATTCTCCTGCCTTCTCCCCACAACCCCTGACACCCGTACTAATCAAGAATCTATCTATCCCTGCCTTAACAAATGTCGACTGAATATCTTAGATAGACACAAAATGCTGGAGTAACTCAGCGGGACAGGCAGCATCTCTGGAGAGAAGGAGTGGGTGACGTTTTGGGATGGGACTCTTCTTCAGACTAGTCAGGGGAAAGGGAAATGAGAGATACAAGTGATGTGTAGAGGGGTCAAGGAAAGAGCATTCACGTCGCGGCCTTGTTTCCACCAATCTTCCCACCACCATGCACAAGAAGCGACAAGGCAGACGCCATTGTATGTGTCAGCTCTGGCTGAACAACTGACTCGATAAGATTGTTAAGGGTTTGGACACGCTAAAGGCAGGAAAAATGTTCCTGATGTTGGGGGAGTCCAGAACCAGGGGCCACACAGTTTAAGAATAAGGGGTAAACCATTTAGAACGGAGACGAGGAAACACTTTTTCTCACAGAGAGTGGTGAGTCTGTGGAATTCTCTGCCTCAGAGGGCGGTGGAGGCCGGTTTCTCTGGATGCTTTCAAGAGAGAGCTAGATAGGGCTCTTGAAGATAGCGGGGTCAGGGGATATGGGGAGAAGGCAGGAACGGGGCTACTGATTGGGGATGATCAGCCATGATCACATTGAATGGCGGTGCTGGCTCGAAGGGCCGATGGCCTACTCCTGCACCTATTGTCTATTGTCTATTGATAAGAAGAGTGATGTAGAGAGATGTAGAGCGAGTCTGGGTTTAAATGTGGACTTGGAGCCGGACAGCAGGAGGAAATACAGAGAGGGAGCAGTGAGGGAGGATGTCGGGGAACTCTCGTCGGAGAGAGGAGGAGGACTTCTTCAAAGCGGACGTACCCTTGAGGAGATTTCGTAGTGGAGGAGACAAAATGGCATTGGAAGCAAGTAAGTAAGTAAGTCATTTTTATTTATACAGCACTTTTAAATCAAATCGTGTTGAAGCCTTTTTTTTAAAGTGCTTTACAGATGAAAAAAAATTAGATTACCATACATCCATATAAAAGAAAAAAAAAAAAAAGACACTATACACTATAGGATTCAACATGAACGTCCCCCCCCCCCCCCCCCCCCACAGCAGAATCAACATTTTCCACTGTGAGGGGAGGCACCAAAAAGTCCAGTCCTCCCCCGACTAGTCCACCTGAGGTCGGGGCCTGTTTGAGGCCTCCGCAGCCAGTCGCCACAATGGCGGCCCGGTGTTATGGGCCCTCCTGTCGGGAGGAACTGCAGACGCTGGTGTCCACCTTCGGTTTAAAGCAGCAGCATCTGCAGTTCCTTTGAGTTCATCTCTCGTTGGATCCCTGTGTTGGATGGAGTCCATTGACAGGACATTGAGTGGTGAGTACAATGGGGGAGGGGATGTAAGTGTGTGTGGGAGGGGAGGGAGGAAGCCCTTGTGTGTTGAGCCGAACGGCTGCGATGAATCAGCCCCCTTCTGCTTCCCACACCAGAGTGTCAGGAAACCCTTGGGCTCAGCGATCAGGTTTTCAAGAAGCTCACAGCAAAATGCTGATGAATTATTTTCCCAGCACAAGTTCTTGCAGTGTCACACTGACCACAATTTTCTTAATTAAATGCAGGGGAGGAAGACAGACGTTTTTGTCGTCTCCCATCCTTTGGAAGCTAAAATGATGGTGGTTCTGGCACTGCACAAGTCTTGGCAGAGACGGCACAAGTTGTTTGTTTACGGAGTTTTAGACAACAGATTTACAACTTCACACGTCAACACGCTTCATCCTATTCAGGAATAGATCGGGTAGACGCACACAGAGTCTTTTACCCAGAGTAGGGGAATCGAGGACCAGAGGACATCGGCTCAAGGTGAGGGGGAAAAGATTTAACAGGAATCCGAGGGGTAACTTTTTCCACACCTTGTGTGTATGGAACAAGCTGCCAGAGGAGGTAGCTCAGGCTGGTCAAGTCATCCCAGCATTGTCACATACACATACGAGATGTGCACAATGAAAGTGGCAATGCTCGGGTTTTGTGCAAAAGACAAACAGGCAACCAAACAAATTGGGCACAATCAGGGTAGCTTTTACATAGGGAAGGAAAAACGTTTGTAGGTTAGTCCGGTGGTGAGGCGGCGTTTACAGTCCGAATTGCCTCTGGGAAGAAACTCCTTCCACTCTGTTCTCAATCTAACGAGTCTTTGCCTGATCTATCAGCTGGAACCCGTTGCAAAGGGGTCTCCCATCTTTGGCTCTGGAAAGCAGGGCTGTGGGGGGTGATATTCCCTCTTATTCCAGCGCTGCTGAACATGCTTGTGAAAACAGGTAAGAATCGTAAGGTGTCCCTCATGTGTGTAGGATAGTACCGGACAAGATGGGGTGATCACTAGAAGATGGAGGATCCTCGGAGACACTCGTGGGTCCTGTTTGCCTGCGCTGGTAAAGGCGCTGCTAAATCACTGTGCTGAGGCGTCTCTTGACCTGCATTCCTCAGAGAAATGGACTCCCAGCTGAGGCTGGGACCATCCCAGCATTGGACTGGTACATGGATAGGACAGGTTTGGAGGGTTATGGACTAAGCGCAGGCAAGTTGGGCTAGGGTAGCTGGGACATTTTTGGCCGGTGTGGGCGAGTTGGGCCGAAGGGCCTGTTTCCACTCTGTATTAATCTATGAGTCTTTATCTATCTATCCCATTGATCATCTTTGGGGAAAGAGGGCTGTGGGGATATTCCCTCTTATTCAGCGCTGCTGAACATGCTTGTGAAAAGAGGTAAGAATCGTAAGGTGTCCCTCATGTGTGTAGGATAGTACTAATGAACGGGGTACACAAAAAAGCTCGGAGGTCTGTTTTCCGGGCTGCAGCAGCACTTCTCTTGACCTGCATTTGGGAAAGGACCACATGTCGCCTCAGTCTGAAGAAGAAGGCCTCGACCCTTCGCCTATCCTTCCTTCGCTCCATAGATGCTACTGCACCCGCTGAGTTTCTCCCAGCATATTGTCTACCAGTGTGTACCATGAATGTCAATACTTTTTCATTAGCTTTAAATCTGATCTAGTTGAGTTTAGTTCAGTTTAGATTATTGTCGCATGTACCGAGATACAGGGATAAGCTTTTTGTAGCGTGTTGGCCAGTCAGCGGAATGACTATACATGATTACAACCAAGCTGTCCACAGAGCACAGATACAGGATAAATATTGCTTAATGCGAGATAAAGTCCAGGTAATCCGAGGGTCACCAATGAGGTAGATGGTGGGTCAGGACCGCTCTCCAGTTGGTGAGAGGACAGTTCTGTTGCCTGATGACGTCTGTGACGAAACTGTCCCTGAATCTGGAGGTGTGCGTTTTCTGGAGCGGCGTTTCCTGCCGGGACCGGCCAGAATCTTCAGCTTCGACGGCGGCTCAGCGCTGAAGCACTATCGCGGAGCGGGCGATGCCTTACCGAGGGCCGACGTGTGGTAAACACCGGAGTGCTGAGACCGCCGACTCCAACATTGTGGGGTCTGCGCTGAGTTTAAACACCGCGGAGCCTGGGATCTTTCGCCGAGATCGCCAGTGTTGGAGTTCCGACCAGCGCGGCCTGTGGACTTCGGGACCCGCCGTCTCCGGGGAAGAAGCGGCCGTTCCAGACACTCCAAGCCGCTGAAGAGTGCCGGAGCTCCATCAACCGGCGAGAGGGTCTGAAACATCGGGCCGCCGTTGCGGCGACTGCGGAGGCCTCAAGTAGGCCCCGACCACGGGTGAACAAGAGGAAGAGGACTGGACTTTGCTGCCTTCCCTCACAGTGGGAACCATCGTGGGGGGATGTTTTTTATGTTTAATGTCAATTCTTTAATGTTATGCTTTTTTTTATTGGTGTGCTGCAAATGGCAACTCAAATTTCACTACACCAATTGGTGTACGTGACGATAAATGTCCTTTGTCCTTTGTCCTTTGTACCTTTTGCCTGGTGGGAGATGGGAGAAGAGGGATTGACTGGGATGAGACTGGTCCTTGATTATAAATGAATGAATGAATAAGTTTATTGGCCAAGTATTCACGTACAAGGAATTTGCCTTGGTGCTCCGCCCGCAATTGACAGTTACGAATGATGCATAAAACATTAAACATTAATAATAAAACATTATCGATTAAATATGTGAATTAAATAAAATACCAGAGCAAAAGGAGGCGACAGATTTTTGGTTATTGAGTAGAGCAACTACTCGTTGAAAAAAGCTGTGGCTGTGGCAGCTTTGACAGTCCGGAGCCGCCTTCCAGAGGGAAGTGATTCAAAGAGTTTGTGGCCAGGGTGAGAGGGGTCAGAGATGATCTTGCCCGCTCGCTTCCTGGCCCTTGCAGTGTACAGTTCATCAATGGAGAGAAGGTTGCAGTCAATAACCTTCTCAGCTGATAGGACGATTCGCTGCAGCCTCCGGGTGTCGTCCTTGGTGGCTGAGCCAAAGCAGACCATGATGGAGAAGGTGAGGACAGACTCTACGATGGCCGTGTAGAATTGGACCATCATTGCCTGTGGCAGATTGTGCTTCCTCAGCTGCTGTCGGAAGTACATCCTCTGTTGTGCCTTTTTGACTGTGGAGTCGATGGTGGTCCCCTTCATTTAAGGTCCTTGGAGATGATGGTTCCAAGGAACTTAAAAGACTTCACAGCTGCTGCTGCTGCTGTTGGCTTTTGTTGCAGACGTAGCCCAGAACATAATAACCATATAACCATATAACAATTACAGCATGGAAACAGGCCATCTCGGCCCTTCTAGTCCGTGCCGAACACATAATCTCCCCTAGTCCCATATACCTGCGCTCAGACCATGGTGGCCCATCCATATAACTATCCAATTTATTTTTAAATGATAAAACGAACCTGCCTCCACCACCTTCACTGGAAGCTCATTCCACACAGCTACCAGTCTCTGAGTAACGAAGTCCCCCCTCATGTTACCCCTAAACTTCAGTCCCTTAATTCTCATGTCATGTCCCCTTGTTTGAAACTTCCCTACTCTCAGTGGGAAAAGCTTTTCCACGTCAACTCTGTCTATCCCTCTCATCATTTTAAAAACCTCTATCAAGTCCCCCCTTAACCTTCTGCGCTCCAAAGAATAAAGCCCTAACTTGTTCAACCTTTCTCTGTAACTTAGTTGCAGAAACCCAGGCAACATTCTAGTAAATCTCCTCTGTACTCTCTCTATTTTGTTGACATCCTTCCTATAATTAGGCGACCAAAATTGTACACCATACTCCAGAATTGGCCTCACCACTGCCTTGTACAATTTTAACATTACATCCCAACTTCTATACTCAATGCTCTCTCTGCAAGGCCAGCAGTATAATCAAGGACTAGTCTCTCTGGAGTGGCCAGGAAAATGGCCTGTTTCCGTGCTGCCCAACTCTGCGACTCTCTGATCATAGATTGACGCTCAGATTGGAGTTGCGTTGGAAGAGCAACGTTGAATGGAGCAGCTTAGTCACCTGGTGCGGAGTCTGGTGTTTCCTCTCGGCTCGACCTCCGACCCCAGCTGTGCATCGGTGAGTGAACCAGCAGCCACTGAGTCAGAACGTTGTGGGTTCAAGAACCAGACCAGACAGTTCGGTAGAAGAAGAAAAAAAACCTCAGCTGTCACCCTGGTGCGGTTCAGAGTGAATTCTGCATTGCAAGATTTCTGAAGAGAAGACCATCTGTTGTGGTCTGATGTACAGTAAAAAAGATTCACCCAGAGTGAGTTGTAAATCTGTGGAATTCTCTGCCACAGAAGGCAGCGGAGGCCAATTCAATGTGGCTCTTAGGGCTAACGGAATCAAGGGATATCGGGAGAAAGCATGAATGTCCTTCCTCAAATTAGGGGACCAAACTGCACACAATACTCCAGGTGTGGTCTCACTAGGGCACTGTACAACTGCAGAAGGACCTCGTTGCTCCTATATTCTATTCCTCTTGTTATAAAGGCCAACATGCCATTCGCTTTCTTCACTGCCTGCTGTACCTGCATGCTTACTTTCATAGACTGATGTACAAGGACCCCCAGATCCCGTTGTACATCCTCTTTTCCCAACTTGACGCCATTTAAATAGTAACCTGCCTGCCTGTTTTTGCTACCAAAGTGGATAACCTCACATTTATCCACATTAAACTTCATCTGCCATTCATCTGCCCACTCCCCCAACCTGTCCAAGTCACCCTGCATTCTCATAGCATCCTCCTCACAGTTCACACTGCCACCCAGCTTTGTGTCATCTGCAAATTTGCTAATGTTACTTTGCATCCCTTCATCCAAATCATTGATGTATATTGTAAATAGCTGCGGTCCCAGCACAGAGCCTTGCGGTACCCCATTAGTCACTGCCTGCCATTCTGAAAGGGACCCGTTAATCCCTACTCTTTGTTTCCTGTCTGCCAACCACTTCTCTATCCATGTCAGCACTCTACCCCCAAATGCGTGTGCCCTAATTTTGCCCACTAATCTCCTATGTGGGACCTTATCAAATGCTTTCTGAAAGTCCAGGTACACTACATCCACTGGCTCTCCCTTGTCCACACACACATCCAGGCCGGCCTCCACCGCCCTCTGAGGCAGAGAATTCCAGACTCACAACTCATCTCTGTTCTAAATGACTTACCCCTTATTCTTAAACTGTGGCCCCTGGTTCTGGACTCCCCCAACATTGGAAACATGTTTTGTACTTCTAGCGTGTCCAAACCCTTAATAATCTTATATGTTTCAAAAATACCCTCACATCCTTCTAAACTCCAGTGTACAAGCCCAGCCGCTCCATTCTCTCAGCATATGACCGTCCCGCCATCCGGGAATTAACCTTGTGAACCTACGCTGCACTCCCTCATGGTTCCCTCCCTCCCACATTCCAGGATGATTTGCATCTGTATCAACAAGGCATCTGGACAACTTCAACACACTCTGACAAGTTGCTGCTGATTTGGCCGAGGGTGAAGGAACAAACGGGACACATTTCCGAAATCCCTTGACTTTCATTCGACTAACCCTGAGGTGACTTCAGTGTTGCAAGCGGGGCAAGCCGTTCCTTGGAAGGAAGCATTGCGTACACTTTGTCCTGTGTAGTTCAGTTTATTGTTGAGAGATTCAGCGTGGAAACAGTCCCCTCGTCCCACTGGGTCCACACCGACCAGCGATCCCCGCACACTAAAGGGCCAGTCACACTTGCACGACCTAATTCACGACTTCTGCTGAGTTTGCCCTTGACTCATACTTGCAGCATGGTCGTCATGAGGTCGTAGGAGGTTCGTAGGAGGTCGTAGGTAGGTCGTGAAGCTGGTCGTAGGTACTCGTGGCATCAAGTAGGTCGGGGCATTTTTTCTAGCCTGATGTAAAATGTCCACGAGTAAAAAAGATTGTGAATTAGGTCCTGAAAGTGGGACATGCTCTTTACACTATCCTACACAAACTTGGGACAATTCTACAATTAACCTCCTGAAGGAGGGTCTTGACTCGAAATGTCATCTATTCCTTTTCTTCATTGGTACCATGTAATCCCGTGCTACCTGCTCCGTGGTCGGATAGTCGGCGACTAAACCGTCTCCCCCACCTGGTTTGCCAGGTGAGGAGGGGGCTGCGGAACCCCAGCAGGACCAAAAACAAGACCTGTCAAAGGGCGGACGAGCTTCTAGCGAGCCAACGGCCATCCACACTTCAGTAGAATAGACAATAGACCATAGACAATAGGTGCTAGAGTAGGTCCCTTCGAGCCAGCACCACCATTCAATGTGATCACGGCTGATCATCCACAATCAGTACCCCATTCCTGCCTTCTCCGCATAGAAGTTGCGATCACTGTCGTACACGGCATGATGATAAAACACACACACACACCAACATCCTAGACTTCCATCGGTGGAAGTCCACAGGAACTGGAGGACAGAGATGCGTGGTGCGTCCGTCACCGTTCCCGTCGGAAACCAGCGCCACTGCGTCGCCAATCTTTGCAACGATGATGAATGAAATGAATGAATCATTGATGCTGCCTGACCTGCTGAGTTTCTCCAGCTTTTTGTGTCTACCTTCAATTATGATGATGATATGCCATTTATTGTCACTATACATGTACAATGAAATTAAAAGCTGCTCGTACTCAGTGCATACATATAATTTAGTACAAAAAACAAGAAACAGAAAACAAAAACAGAAGGGAGAAGGGGGGTGGGGGGGGGGATAGGTGCACAATTCTGCGGCGCTATATACATATATACAGATGGAAGTCCGGGTGTTGGGCTGTGAAGTCAGTGCATGTGTGAATTAAGAGTAGTTATAATTTCCGGAAAACAACTATTCCTACAAACCTGAAGACCCAGGCAGGTCACAGGCAGCACTTGTTGTCAGGATGGAACCCGGGTCCCTGGCGCTGTGAGGCAGCAGCTCAACTGTTGTACAAGTGATGGCTGGAGTCTGTTTTGCCATGCAGAGAAAAATACTGAGGTGGGACATTTGTTAACCAACTAGTCAATGCAATCAGTTTATCAGTTTAGTTTATTGTCACGTGCATCGAGGTAGAGTGAAACACTTTGTGTTGTGTGCTATCCATTCAGCGGAAAGAAAATACATGATTACAATTCACAATGTACTGATACATGACAAGGGAATAACATTTAGTGGAAAATAAAGCCAGTAAATATAGTCCGAGGGTCACCAGTGAGGTAGATAGTAGTTCGGGACTGCTCTCTAGTGCTTTGATGTGCCGTTTCACACCTGACCCGTCTCAACTATCTCAATTATCAAGAAAGCACATCAGCGCCTCTACTTCCTGAGAAGATTACGGAGAGTCGGTTTGTCAAGGAGGACTCTCTCTAACTTCTACAGGTGCACAGTAGAGAGCATGCTGACCGGTTGCATCGTGGCTTGGTTCGACAACTTGAGTGCCCTGGAGAGGAAGAGACTACAAAAAGTAGTAAACACTGCCCAGTCCATCATCGGCTCTGACCTTCCTTCCATCGAGGGGATCTATCGCAGTCGCTGCCTTAAAAAGGCTGGCAGTATCATCAAAGACCCACACCATCCTGGCCACACACTCATCTCCCTGCTACCTGCAGGTAGAAGGTACAGGAGCCTGAAGACTGCAACATCCAGGTTCAGGAATAGCTACTTCCCCACAGCCATCAGGCTATTAAACCTGGCTCGGACAAACACTGAACATTAATAACCAATTATCTGCCATTTTGCACTTTATCAGTTTATTTATTCATGTGTTTTGTAGTCAAATGCCTATTATGTTCTATGTGCTGAAGCAAAGCACAAATTTCATTGTCCTATCAGGGACACATGACAATAAACTTGAACTTGAACTCAACACTCCCGAGTCTCAGTCTGAAGAAGGGTCTCGACCCGAAACGTCACCCATTCCTTCTCTCCAGAGATGCTGCCTGTCCCGCTGAGTCACTCCAGCAATTTACATCCATCTTCAGTGTAAACCAGCATCTGCAGTTCCTTCCTACACATTTTGTCTGCTCTCTGATGGTTGGTAGGATGGTTCAGTTGCCTGATAACAGCGGGGAAGAAACTGCCCCTGAATCTGGAGGTGTGCGTTTTCACACTTCTGTCCCTTTTGCCTGATGGGAGAAGGGAGAAGAGGGAGTGGCCAGGGTGCAACTCGTCATTGATTATGCTGCTGGCCCACTGCAGGGTTGCTAGCTATGAGTTTAAATCAGAACTACATTCCAGTCGTCAGGTCCGTACATTAACTGTTTATGCTCTTATGTCTGACTGAGATAGCAGGGCTATCTAGGCTTTCCAACTTAACAATATTCTTCCTGTAACATGTTGCCAGGAACTGAACACATTACTCTAAATGCGGCCTCACCAACGTCTTTTTTACGTGTGGTGTAGCGGCAATGGTAGAGTTGCTGCCGTACAGCGCCAGAGACCCGGGTTCGACCCCGACTACGGCTGCTGTCTGTAGGGAGTTTGCACGTTCTCCCCATGACTTGCGTGGGTTTCCTCCGAGATTTTCGGTTTCCTCTCACGCTCCAAAGACGTACAGGTTTGTAGTTTAATTGGCTTGGTAAATGTAAAAATTGTCCCTAGTGAGCATAGGATAGCGTTATTGTGCGGGGATCGCTGGTCGGCGCGGACCCGGTGGGCCGAAGGGCCTGTTTCTGCGCGGTATCTCTAAACTTTAAACTTACAGCGCAATAGACCCGGGTTCGATCCCGACTACGGGTGCTGTCTGTACGTACTTTGTACGTTCTCCCCGTGACCTGCGTGGGTTTTCTCCGAGATCTCTTCGGTTTCCTCCCGCACTCCGAAGGCGTACAGGTTTGCAGGTTAATTGGCTCGGTGTTCATGTAAATTGTCCCTAGTGTATGTATGTGTGCGGGGAATGTTGGTCGGTGAGGACTCGATGGGCTGAAGGTCCTGTTTCCGCGCTGTATATCTGTACTAAACTAAACAAGACTAAATGGCAACTTGAAGTCCACTAGGGGGCGCAGCATTGATGGTAGCCCCTGCCTACAGTCTGTCTGTTTTTTTATATTTTTTCAATTTTTAGTCTGTTTTAAAAGTTTGTATTGGAGGTTTCTTTAGTTTTTCTATGTGGGGGAGGGAGGTAGGGTAAGGGGGAAATCGTTTCCCAGTCACTTCCTGGCGAGGACGTGACTATTCTCCAAGTCGCGTCCTCGCCCCCCCCTCCTTGCGGCCTACCGGCTGGATTGGCGCGGCCTCTTCCTGCCGGGGACCGGACCAAAGCTTCAGCAGCGGTGCAGCACTGGATTCACCGCGGAGCGGGCGATGCCTTACCTGGATCGCCGTTTGAAGCTCCACAGCGTTTGGCTTGCGGCCTCAACATCGCAGAGCTGTGGTTCGTAGAGCTTCCAGCGCGGGCGGCGCTGACTTCAACATCGCGGAGTCCTGGGGCCTTTGGCCGAGGGCCGTCAGCGTGAATCGGCCTGTGGACTTCGGGAACCGAGGACTCCGGTAGGAAGTGGCCAATTCGGAGGCCCAAGCTGATGAGGTTGTCCTCCCGTTCCGACGTCGGAGTTCCATCATCACGGCGAGCGGGCCTGAATATCGTAGCGGTGACAGCGAGGGGTTCGGGAGCCCCCCGACCACGGGTGAACAACAGAGGGCA
The DNA here is from genome assembly GCF_028641065.1 of Leucoraja erinaceus. Lineage (NCBI taxonomy): Eukaryota > Metazoa > Chordata > Chondrichthyes > Rajiformes > Rajidae > Leucoraja > Leucoraja erinaceus. The sequence continues at coordinate 52,647,765 of NC_073389.1, forward strand.
ACAGAGGGCAACAGAGGAGGATGGCTGAACTTTGGTGCCTTCCCTCACAGTGGGAAACTTTGACCCCGCTGTGTGGGGATGTCTGTGTTAAAGTCTATCGTGTGCTGTGTTCTTTTTTATTTGTATGGCTGTACGGTGACCACACATTTCACTGTACCAATTGGTGCATGTGGCAAATAAATGTCTCTTGTCTCTTATCTTGTAGATCTTGCGCCTACGTTCTTGCATTCATTGTGTTCCAAGTGAATGGTTAGCCTGGCCATTGCAGGGGACAGTAAATAGGCAACAGTACGGAGAATAGATTTTCTTCTCTGTAGGACATTAATTAACCAGATGTCTGGTTTTATGTCAGTCCAATTTACGCTCACGGTTACTGGCAGTAATATTTTATTCCAGATGTGTTTTAATTTAGGTAAATAATTGATATTAAACTTGTTCCCATGGTGAGATTCCACCTGATATCTATGGACCAACACTTGAGGTTAATCCATTGCTGGGAATGGTCGTGGAAAGATGAATGGGTAAATATAGGTCATATGATGGTACGTACACAGCTCGGAAGCAAGCTCTCCAGCCCAACTCGTCCCAGCCCACCAATATGCCCGGCTCAGTGCCAAGCTATCCATTCGTTCATAAGTAATAGGAACAGAATTAGGCCATTCAGCCCATCAAGTCTACTCCACCATTCGCTCATGGCTGATCTATCTTTCCCTCTGAATCCCATCTAGCTGCCTTCACCCCATAACCCCTGACAAATCTTGCAAGTACTAAGGAATCTTCATTAAATTGGAGAGAGATTAAAATATGTTATAGATCTACTGCTGGTCTACAATCCTTGGTGATTTGGATACTTTCCATTAAAGAAAATGTCATCTGATTTATCTGTAAAGCATGCAAATTTTAAAATGTGTTAGTTTGTGTAGAGGCACGGTGGCACAGCCTCACAGCGCCGGAGACCCGGGTTCGATCCCGACTACGGGCGCTGTCTGTACGGAGTTTGCAAGTTTTCCCCGTGACATGCGTGGGTTTTTCTCCGGGTGCTTCGGCTTCCTCCCACACTCCAAAGACGTAGAGGTGTGTAGGTTAATTGGCTTGGTATCATTACAAATCGTCCCTAGTGTGGGTTGGGTAGTGTTAGCGTGTGGGGAGCGCTGGTCGGCGCGGACTCGGTGGGCCGTTGAGCCGGTTTCCGTGCCGTATGTCTAAACTAAACTAAACTAAACTAAACTAAACTAAACTAAACTAAACTAAACTAAACTAAACTAAACTAATTAAAACTAGTCTAGGTGGTAGCAGGCCCACTTCATCTTTCTGAATGCTATTGAACGTTGACTGTGGGGCCATAGGGACCACCTGTTGGAAGACCTCTCCCTGCATCAGTGCAGTGGTGCAGCTGGTAGTGCTGCTGCCTTCCCAGCGCCAGACCTCGGGTGCTGATTGCGTGGAGCTTGCAGGTTCTCCCTGTGACCGGGTGCTCCGGTTTCCTCCCACATCCCAAAGACGAGCGTGTTTGTAGGTTAATTGGGAAAGTTGCCCTTGGTGTTCATAGGTTCATAAGTGATGGGAGCAGAATTGGGCCATTCGGCCCATCAAGTCTGCGCCACCATTCATTCGTGGCTAATCCATCTCTTCCTCTCAACCCCACTCTCCTGCCGTCTCCCCATAACCCCAGACACCCGTGCTAATCAAGAATCTATCTATCTCTGCCATCAAGTTATCGATTGACTTGGCCTCCGTAGCCTTCTGTGGCAATGGATTCCACAGATTCACCACCCCTTAGTGTCTAAGGAGTGGACTAGAAAGTGGGACAACATACACCTGGTGTGGACAGGTGATCGATGGTCAGCATGGACTCGCCGGGCCGAAGGGTCTGTTTCTCTGCTGTATCTTTCATTCATTCAAGGGCAAGGATAGAGTTTGATAGAGTGGATGAAGACAAACAGTTCCGCTTGTTGGACAGTCCAAAACTTAAATGGATGAATTTGAACAGCTTCCCAGTCAATGTCAATGGGATTAATTGGAAGAGACACATTTTTCCAATGTTCCTAGAGTCTGGACAGAACTTGGATGCGTCACTGACATTCACTGTATTCCTGGCAATGTTATCATTGCAGCTCGCTTTCGGTACACATGGATACGCGGATATTTCCAAGTAAAATGCAGGAAAGAACGGGACAAGACGTATGGAATATGTGCTGACTACCCTCTCCAACACCACTGACCAAGGTACGCAAAATGTATCTGCTGTTCTTCCCAGTCCATCGAACCCCTGTCCCAAATGGCAAATGGTGTTAGCTCAATTGCTTGGTCTGCAGTGAACAACCTTCTGTTAACAAGATCATGAATATCATGGCACTAGATGCCAGAGCAGACTCATGGAACTCAATGGGTTTACTGTTGTTCCGTGATAGTCACAGAGTCATGGAAACAGGCCCTTCGGCCCAATTTACCCATGCCGGTCAAGATGCCCCATCTGCGCTTGTCCCACCTAGCTAGATAGATAGGGCTCTCAATGATAGCGGAGTCAGGGGATATACAGGGGAGAAGGTAGGAACGGGGTACTGATTGGGGATGATCAGCCGTGATCACATTGAATCGCAGTGATGGCTCAAAGGACTGAATGGCCTACTCCTGCACCTATTGTCTATTGTCTATTGTCTATTGTCACCCGCCTGGATTTGGCCCATATCCCGTCTTGGTTCTTGGTTCTTGGTCTTCCAAAATATTCCAAATGGAATTTAAACGAGGTGGTGAAGGGAGGGCTTAAGCCAGAAAGGGTTATTGGCAAGAAAGAGCTAATTTAGTTGTATCTGGTTGGGTAATTATAGTTGGGTGGAGATTATTCCATGCTTTAATTGTGCGGGGGAAGAACGGATTGCTGTACACATCTGTCTTTGTAGCTGGGATCACAAATTGGATCGAATGCCCTCGTCTGCTCCTAATTGGTTTGGGTTTGGTGTAGGCCTTGTAGTCTATGTCGAGCTGACCATTTAACATTTTGTAAAAACAGGTCAAACGGTGAGCTTCACGTCTGTCTTGGAGAGGGTTCCACCCCAGATAATTCAGAAGTCAAACCTTTCCCGTCCTTGTGCCTGCCCGAACGTCTATTAAACGTCGCGGTAGTGTCTGCCTCAACGACTGCACTCCTTTGGCAGCTCATTCCATATACCCACCACCCTCTGTGTGACAATGTTGCCCGTCACAGTGGGCCGAAGGGCCTGTTGCCATGCTTTATCTCTATATCTCTATCTGTGCCTCTAAAATTAGAGTCATAGACTCATACACTGTGGAAACAGGTCTTCGGCCCAACTTTACACACCAACCAACCTGCACTAGCCTGTCCAGCCTGCATTTGTTTTATTTCTCGACTTATTACTGGTTATAGTTTAGAAAAATTAAAATACCTTCAATTTTTAACCGACCAGCTTCAACTGATGACGTCACAATGGCAGCATCAACTGATGACATCACAATGACAGCGTCAACTGATGACATCACAATGGCAGCGTCAACTGATGACATCACAATGGTAGCTATTGAAACACGCAAATCGACCTTTCCCTGCAGGTCTATCCAAATTGTGACATCTATGGGCCTCCTCCATGGCCAGAGTGAGCCCCACCGCAAATTGGAGGAGCAGCACCTCATATTTCGCTTGGGCAGTCTGCACCCCAGTGGTATGAACATTGACTTCTCCAATTTCAGGTAGTCCCTGCTTTCTCCCTCCTTCCCGTCCCCTTCCCAGCTCTCCCACAGCCTACTGTCTCCGCCTCTTCCTTTCTTCTTCCCGCCCTCCCCCCCCCCACCTCCACCCCCACATCAGTCTGAAGATGGGTCTCGAACCGAAACGTCGCCTATTCCTTTGCTCCATAGATGCTGCCTCACCCGCTGAGTTTCTCCAGCATTTCTGTCTACCTTCGATTTTACCAGCGTCTGCAGTTCTTTCTTAAGCATGGAACTCCTACAACTCAGACACCAAGCAGATCTAACTTTGTTGCCCAGCAATGCCTCCGCACTGTAATTGATTAACCTGTACATTTAAAGTAGGCACTCCACAACTCAGTTTAATGACCCCGATGTTGTGGCAAAACCAAACAAGGAACATTGTGTATGATGATAGAATTAAACGCATAAATGAATTTAATATTTGATCCTCAATGAATGGAGAACTCGCCTTGGATTGCAGCCTTGTCGTGGTTGGGGAGCTTGCGTGTGTCTCAGTGACCCCTAGAGCAATGCCAGCGGGAGATTCGTCTGCTGTTAGGGTCTCCCGTGCTGGACAGGTCGAAGGGTAGAGGCGAGACGAAGAGCGGTCCACTGGTCCTCCAGGTTGGAGGTTGAGCACAGGGTTAACGATCCCGTCTCGTTAAACAAATATGTTACGGAAACAGCAACTGAAGGAATCAACACTGCTGGGCATGATGGACTTCCAGGGCTATCGACAGATGCTAGGATGAATGTCAATGGTGAAAACACTGGACCTGACCAGAAGCTAGCCCAGAACAGACAGAGAGTGGAGGACCTTTGTTGCTGCCCTACATGCCAGGAGGCATGATAGACAGTAAGTACTGTAAGTAATGATTTCTTGGAATTCTCTGCCTCAGAGGGCGGCGGAGGCCGGTTCTCTGGATGCTTTCAAGAGAGAGCTAGACAGGGCTCTTAAAGATAGCGGAGTCAGGGGATATGGGGAGAAGGCAGGAACGGGGTACTGATTGGGGATGATCAGCCATGATCACATTGAATGGCGGTGCTGGCTCGAAGGGCCAAATGGCCTACTCCTGCACCTATTGTCTATTGTCTATAGAAAGGTGAAACAAAATGCAATTTGCTGAGGGGGGCTGGTATCGATTTTCATCCAAACGTGACAAAGCTGTAAAGTGGTGGCCCAAGTGCTCTTTAAAGAATCATTTAGATTTCTAGCTGTTCTTGATTGGAAAGAACGGTGGCGCAGCGGTAGAGTTGCTGCCTCACAGCGCCAGAGGCCCGGGTTCGATCCCGACCACGTGCACTTTAGTTTTAGTATAGTATATAGATACAGCGCGGCAAACAGGCCTGTCGGCCCACCGAGTCTGCCCCGACCAGCGATCATAGAAACATAGAAACATAGAAATTAGGTGCAGGAGTAGGCCATTCGGCCCTTCGAGCCTGCACCGCCATTCAATATGATCATGGCTGATCATCCAACTCAGTATCCCGTACCTGCCTTCTCTCCATACCCCCTGATCCCCTTAGCCACAAGGGCCACATCTAACTCCCTCTTAAATATAGCCAATGAACTGGCCTCAACTACCCTCTGTGGCAGAGAGTTCCAGAGATTCACCACTCTCTGTGTGAAAAAAGTTCTTCTCATCTCGGTTTTAAAGGATTTCCCCCTTATCCTTAATCCCCGCACATTAACACTATCCCGCACACACTAGGGACAATTTTACACATACACCAAGCCAATTGACCGACATACCTGTACGTCTTTGGAGTGTGGGAGGAAACCGAAGATCTCGGAGAAAACCCGCGCAGGTCACGGGGAGAACGTACAGACAGCACCCGTAGCCGGGATCGAACCCGGGTCTCCGGCGCTGCAAGCACTGTAAGGCAGCGACTCTACCGCCGCTCCACCGTGCTGCTGTCTGTGCGGAGTTTGTGCGTTCTCCCCGTGACCGCGTAGGTTTTCTCCGTGTGCTCCGCTTTCCTCCCACATTCCAAGGAGCGCGCAGTTCATTGGCTTCTGTAAACTGTCCCCAGTATGTGTGGGATAGAATTGAATTAAGTGCATGAATGATTGTTGGTCGGTGGGCCGAAGGGCCTGTGTGTCCACGCTGTACCCCGAAGGGAGGAAGAGTCAGTTCAACCAGCCAAAAACAGAGGGGGGTCTCGACCCGAAACGTCACCCATTCCTTCTCTCCAGAGATGCTGCCTGTCCCGCTGAGTTACTCCAGCACTTTGTGTCCAACTTTGGTGAAAACCAGCATCTGCAGTTCCTTCCTGCACACCAGAACAGAGGATACAGGTTGCCAGGAGACAATGACCCAGAGAAAAGAACTGGGAGAAATGGGCAGAATGACATTTGGTCATAAGGAGTAGTAACACACAATACATAAAACATGAGGGGAAAGTGGATGGATATTTAAAATTATCCTGCTAAATACTGCCTGGGAAATCATCCAAGTGGCCTAATCTTTTATTTTTAATTGTAGAAACTGACCTGACCTGATACACGGACGTGGGCTGGAATTTCGTCCAGCGATGGAAGGGACGCCACTGCCAACAGGAGTTAATTAAGTTGAGAGAAGGAACGGGTGACCTTTCGGGTCGAGACCCTTCTTCAGACCAGCGATGCTGCCTGACCCGCTGGGTCACTCCAGCTTCTTTGTGCCTATCTTCGGTTTAAGACATTCTTGCCGTAGAGGGAGTACAGAGAAGGTTCACCAGACTGATTCCTGGGATGGCAGGACTTTCATATGAAGAAAGACTGGATAGACTCGGCTTGTACTCGCTAGAATTTAGAAGATTGAGGGGGGATCTTATAGAAACTTACAAAATTCTTAAGGGGTTGGACAGGCTAGATGTAGGAAGATTATTCCCGATGTTTGGGAAGTCCAGAACAAGGGGTCACAGTTTAAGGATAAGAGGGATGTCTTTTAGGACCGAGATGAGAAAATCATTTTTCACACAGAGAGTGGTGAATCTGTGGAATTGAGTGGTAGTTGAGGCCAGTTCATTGGCTAGATTTAAGAGGGAGTTAGATGTGGCCCTTGTGGCTAAAGGGATCAGGGGGTATGGAGAGAAGGCAGGTATGGGATATTGATTTGGATGATCAGCCATGATCATATTGAATGGCGGTGCAGGCTCGAAGGGCCGAATGGCCTACTCCTGCGCCTATTTTCTATGTTTCTATTTTAAACCAGCATCTGCAGTTCCTTCCTAAACAGGAGTTTTTTTTACTTTCGGTTTTAGTTTTAGAGATACAGCGCGGAAACAGGCCCTTCAGGTTTGCGCTGACCAACTATCTCCGCTCATTAACACTAGCCTACCCACGCTGGGGAGAATTTTCACATTTATACCAAGGCAATTAACCTACAAACCTGTACCTGTTTGGAGTTAATTACGTACTGGCCAGTCCCACAGAGCCTGCTGCATCTTTTTTCTTCATGAGATAGACACAAGTAGCAGGCCCTTCGGCCCATCGTGTCCTTGCCGAACATCAAACACCCATGCACGCCAACAGAAAGTGCTGGAGTAACTCGGGCGGGTCAGGCAGCATCTCTGGAGAAAAAAAGATGGGTGGCGTTTCCCGTTGGAACCCTTCTTCAGACTTGTGTCTACCTTCATTAATTAACCAGCATCTGAAGCCTCCATCCACGCACTAATTGATCCCATTGTTATGCTTCTATACAAGCTTTTAATGCTTCTCATGAAGCTCCTTTCATTCAATATCTTTGTCCAGATTTGGGTAATTCTGAGAATTCCCGATCCTCGAGTTCACTGCTGTTTTTGGCAACATTCTCAGCCCCATCCTTAGATCTAATGTTATTCTTAATATCCCTTTACAGCCGTGGCTCCCACACTTTTCCTGTTTCTGGGGCCATAGCGGGAATATTTATGCGGTCTGCCACTCATATTCTTTCACAACCTGGCCATAGTCAAGTCAAGCCTCATTCTTCCCGGATTTGACTTTGTTCAGACTCAAAAACGCTTGTGTTTCACATTGAACAAGAAACGGATTATTATTAACTTTTGCAGTAAATTCTAGAGGCAATACAATACAATACAATACAATACAATACATTTATTTGTCATTTGGACCCCGTTGAGGTCCAAACAAAATGCCGTTTCTGCAGCCATACATACAAAACAAAAAAGACCCAAGACCCAACATGGTGGGGGAGGGGGCGTTAAAAAGTTAGGGGGTATGGAGGGGGGGGGACCATTGAGGCAATATAAGGGGTACTTTGTAACTGTCGATGCCCTTTAGGTGGTGACTCTTTGGATACCTAGGTAAGCAAAACACAGCATCCATCAGTGACTTGCCCCATGTGACATTAAACATATCAAATCTAATCTAATCTAATTGAACATAGAAACAAAGAACTGCAGATGCTGATTAATACACGAAAGGACACAAAGTACAGGAGTAACTCAGCGGGTCAGGCAGCATCTCTGAAGAACATGGATAGGTGACGTTTCGGGTTGAGATCCTACTTCAGGGCGATGCTTCATACTGCTCTCACCCTCATCCAGTTCCGTCTATCTCCGAAGACAGACACAAAATGCCGGAGTAACTCAGCGGGTCAGGCAGCATCTCTGGAGAAAAGGAATGGGAGTAACCCTTGCAGGTCACGGGTGAGAACGTACAAACTCCGTACAGGCAGGGTCAAACCTGGGTCTCTGGCGCTGTAAGGCAGCAACTCTATCGCTGTGTGTTAGGGAGAAAGATGGCTCCACATACACCCGTGTTGGGATTATTTATAGGAATTATTTATTTCCAAGTCAAAGGTCACTGACTTATTTACATAATTATATGCACAAGTCTGAGCATATGCGAGAATGAGTACAGCTCATATGCATAAATTACATAGATATTGTGATCATGCCACACTTAAGCCATTTAAATTTAGTTTAGATACAGCAGAGAAGCAGGCCCTTAGGTCCTTATGTGGATGAGACAGGTACCGTCTATCTGTCTATCTGTGTGTGTCTGTCTGTCTGTCTGTCTGTCTGTCTGTCTGTCTGTCTGTCTGGCTGTCTGGCTGTCTGTCTATCCTATTACTAAAAGTCTCATCTTGACCACTTCAAGAGTCAAGAGAGTCAAGAATCAAAAGAGTTGTATTGTCATGTGTCCCAGATAGGTCAATGAAATTCTTGCTTGCTGCAGCTCAACAGAATATGTAAACATAATACAGGACAGGAGCTAAAAGTTCAGTGTGTCTATATACCATAGACCATATATATATATATATATATATACACAATAAATACAGATAAAGTGGAATAGGCTGTTGTAGTTCAGAGTTTGTTTGTTGTTGTGTTTAATAGCCTGATGGCTGTAGGGAAGAAGCTGTTCCTGAACCTGGATGTTCCAGATTTCAAGCTCCTGTACCTTCTTCCCGATGGCAAAGGAGAGATGAGTGTGTGGCCAGGATGGTGTGGGTCTTTGATGATGTTGGCTGCCTTTTGGAGGTCAGAGCCGATGATGGACTGGGCAGTGGTTCACAACTTCCTGCATTCTTTTCCGCTCCTGGACGCTCGAGTTGCCGAACCAAGCCACGATGCAACCGGTCAGCATGCTCTCTACTGTGCACCTGTAGAAGTTAGAGAGAGTCCTCCTTGACAAACCGACTCTCGGTAATGTTCGCGGGCCGGTGAGTGCAGTCGGGAGCCGGAGAACCCCCTTCCCCCATCCCCCCCTTCACCCCACGCCCCCTTCCCACACACACCCCCTTTCCAACACCCCCCCAGAGGACCCACACACCCCCACCCCCCTTCCGGAAAGTAACCGGAGCACCTAGAGGAAGCCAACATGGTCACAGGGAGAACGTGCAAACTCCACACAGACAGCACCCGAGGTCAGGATCGAACCGGGGTCTCTGGTGCTGTGAGGCAGCAGCTCTACCAGCTGCGCCACTGTGTCGTTCTGCAGATTCCAGTGTCCGCAGTCCCTTTTGTGCCCACTCACTTCATGGGCTAACCATTTGCAGTGCAAAGGACTGTCCCTTTCAAAGTCATAGAAACATAGAAAATAGGTGCAGGAGTAGGCCATTCAGCCCTTCTAGCCTGCACCGCCATTCAATATGACCATGGCTGATCATCCAACTCAGTATCCTGTACCTGCCTTCTCTCCATACCCCCTGATACCTTTAGCCACAAGGGCCACATCTAACTCCCCCTTAAATATAGCCAATGAACTGTGGCCTCAACTACTTTCTGTGGCAGAGAATTCCACAGATTCACCACTCAATGTATTTCTCATCTCGGTCCTAAAAGATTTCCCCTTTATCCTTAAACTGTGACCCCTTGTTCTGGACTTCCCCAACATCGGGCACAATCTTCCTGCATCTAGCCTGTCCAACCCCTTAAGAATTTTGTAAGTTTCTACAAGATCCCCCCTCAATCTTCAAAATTCTAGCGAGTACAAGTCGCGTCTATCCAGTCTTTCTTAAACATAGAAACATAGAAATTAGGTGCAGGAGTAAACCATTCGGCCCCTCGAGCCTGCACCGCCATTCAATATGATCATGGCTGATCATCCAACTCAGTATCCCGTACCAGCCTTCTCTCCATACCCTCTGATCCCTTTAGCCACAAGGGCCACATCGAACTCCCTCTTAAATATAGCCAATGAACTGGTCTCAACTACCTTCTGTGGCAGAGAGTTCCAGAGATTCACCACTCTCTGTGTGAAAAAAGGTGGTCTCATCTCGGTTTTAAAGGATTTCCCCCTTATCCTTAAACTGTGACGCCTTGTTCTGGACTTCCCCAACATCGGGAACAATCTGAAGTAGGGTTTCGGCCCGAAACATCGCCTATTTCCTTCGCTCCATAGATGGAGCTGCTGCACCCGCTGAGTTTCTCCAGCAATTTTGTGTACCTTCGGGAACAATCTTCCTGCATCTAGCCTGTCCAACCCCTTAAGAATTTTGTACGTTTCAATAAGATCCCCTCTCAATCTCCTAAATTCTAGAGAGTACAACAAGGCTATCCAGTCTTTCTTCATATGAAAGTCCTGACATCCCAGTAATCAGTCTGGTGAACCTTCTCTGTACTCCATCTATGGCAAAAATGTATTTCCTCAGATTAGGGAGTCATCAGTTAGTGCAGGCTCATGGCACCATCTGGTGGTGGAGAGAGTTTGCAAAGAAATTTCTCTCCGCAACTGCTCCTCAATGGCCCCGGACCATAAATGGTCTCCATCGCCCTCTCCTGAGGAACTTTGGGATCACTTCGAAGAAATGTACCACCTGAGGTAAAACACAAAGTGCTGGAGAAACTCAGCGGGCCAGTCGGCATCTGAGGAGGGAAAGGGGATGGTTCCATCTATCGCTGGCTATTTCCTGCCAGCCCCTTCTCCTGACTGAAGACACTCACAATGCTGGAGTACCTCAGGCATCATCCCTGGAGAGAAGGGATGGGTGACGTTGCGGGTCGAGACCCTTCTTCTGAACCAGCATCTGCAGTTCCTTCCCACACCCTTCCCCTCACCTCTTTATACCAGCTACCTCCCTTCCACTCCACGTGTCTGAAGAATGGTCCCAACCCGAAACGTCGCCTGACCCATTCCCTCCACAGATGCTGCCTGACCCGCCGAGTTCCTCCAGCACTTTGTGTGTTGCTTCAGATCCCAGCATCTGCAGTTTCTTATGTCCCCTCTGACTTCAGTTTTCAGCCCCCGACTGACCATCAGTATAAGACACAGAGTGCTGGAGTAAACTCAGCGGGTCAGGCAGCGTCTGTGGAGAAAATAGATAGGACATCGGTTGGATCGGGACCCTTCTTCATTGATTGGAGTAGGGGAGTAGGGGAGGAATGGTGGATGAGAGGCTGGTGAGTGATCGGTGAATACAGGTTAGGCGTCACCTATCCGTGTTCTCTAGAGGTGCTGCCTGACCCGTTGAGTTACTCCAGCACTTTGTGCCTTTTATTGCAACCCAGCAACTGCAGTTCCTTGTGCTCCCTGAATTATGATTCACGAAATCATTCTCCAAGATTCTGGCAACATCGTGTCGTGCTGAGGTACCAGACTTTAGTTTAGTTTAGTCTAGTTTATTGTCACGTGCACCGAGTAACAGTGACAAGCGTTTCCTTGCAAGCTATCTAGTCAGTGGAAAGACTATACATGATTACAATCGAGCTCCCCACAGTGTACAAATGTATGTTGGCGGGAAAAATTGGGCGGCTCGATGGCGCAGCGGTAGAGTCGCTGCCTCACAGCGCCAGAGACCCGGGTTCGATCCTGACCACGGGTGCTGTCTGTAAGGAGTTTGCACGTTCTCCCTGTGACTGTGTGGGCTTTCTTCAGGTTGGTCCTTACCAACTGCATCACAGTATGGTATGGCAACTGCTCTGTCTCCGACCGGAAGGCATTGCAGAGGGTGGTGAAAATTGCCCAACGCATCACCGGTTCCACGCTCCCCTCCATTGAGTCTGTCCAAAGCAAGCGCTGTCTGCGGAGGGCGCTCAGCATCGCCAAGGACTGCTCTCACCCCAACCATGGCCTGTTTACCCTCCTACCATCCGGGAGGCGCTACAGGTCTCTCCGTTGCCGAACCAGCAGGTCGAGGAACAGTTTCTTTCCGGCGGCTGTCACTCTACTCAACATCGTATATCGTTTGCTATGTCGCTCTTCAAGGGAGATGCTAAATGCATTTCGTTGTCTCTGTACTGTACACTGACAATGACAATTAAAATTGAATCTGAATCTGAATCTGAGGTGCTCTGGATTCCTCCCTCACTCCAAAGACATATTGTAGGTTAATTGGCTTCAGTAAGTTGTAAGAATGTGTGTAGGATTGTGCTAGTGAACTGGGTGATTGCTGGTTGGAGCGGACTTGGTGGGCCTGTTTCTACACTGTACCTCTAACGTCCAAAGAATAACGTTTAGTGCGAGATAAAGCCCAGTCAATTCTGGTTAAAGATAGTCTGAGGGTCTCCCATGAGGTAGATGGTAGGTCATGACCATTCTCTCGTTGCCCGGCCCGCTGAGTTACTCCAGCATCTCGTGTCTCTCTTCGATGTGAACCAGCATCTGAGCTGTTGGTAGGATGGTTCAGTTGCCTGTAAACACTGTTGTTTTCGTGTTTAAGAAGGAACCTTTAAGAAGAACGTCTTTAAGAAGATGCTGGAAAATCGAAGGTGCACAAAAAAGCTGGAGAAACTCAGCGGGCGCAGCAGCATCTATGGAGCGAAGGAAAAAGGCAACGTTTCGGGACGAAACGTTGCCTTTTTCCTTCGCTCCATAGATGCTGCTGCACCCGCTGAGTTTCTCCAGCTTTTTTGTGCACTGTTGTTTTAGTGTTGGGAGCAAGGTGTCTGCGGAGACTGGTCTACTCTCCACACACCAGGGCCAATTGAGTAATGCAAAGGGTCTCGACCTGATACCTCACCAGAGATGCTGCCCTGACCCGCTCTGAGTTACTCCAGTATTTTGGAGTAACTCAGCCACTTGCTGCGGTCACTAGGTGTCAGTAGAGAGCCAGCGGAAGCAGTGAGGAGACTTGTGTGTGTGTGTGTGTGTGTGTGTGTTTGTTCTTGAGCCTCAGCTAAATCACTCAACACGGGCTACTGATCGCGCCTCTTTACCCTAACATCGGCCAGCTGAGTGAGATCACGCTTCCCGACCTCCTCAGCAGGAAAATCCACCTTAAATTTAATGTTGCCACAGTATAAAGGACAAGCAACCATTTAAAAGAACACTAAAATAGACACAAAATGCTGGAGTAACTTATTTTTTCACACAGAGAGTGGTGAATCTCTGGAATTCTCTGCCACAGAGGGTAGTTGAGGCCACAGTTCATTGGCTTAATTTAAGAGGGAGTTAGATGTGGCCCTTGTGGCTAAAGGGATCAGGGGGTATGGAGAGAAGGCAGGTACGGGATAC